>NC_092740.1:99839008-100062759 GCF_047496795.1 Chiloscyllium punctatum | reverse complement strand
CTTGAATCCCTCTCTTTCTCCTCCTGCACCTCTCTCTTCTTGAATCTCTCTCTCTCTCTCTCTCTCTCTCTCTATCTCTCTCCTCCTGCACCTCTCTCTTCTTGAATCTCTCTCTCTCTCTCCTCCTGCACCTCTCTCTTCTTGAATCTCTCTCTCTCTCTCCTCCTGCACCTCTCTCTTCTTGAATCTCTCTCTCTCTCTCTCCTCCTGCACCTCTCTCTTCTTGAATCCCTCTCTTTCTCCTCCTGCACCTCTCTCTTCTTGAATCTCTCTCTCTCTCTCCTCCTGCACCTCTCTCTTCTTGAATCTCTCTCTCTCTCTCCTCCTGCACCTCTCTCTTCTTGAATCTCTCTCTCTCTCTCTCCTCCTGCACCTCTCTCTTCTTGAATCTCTCTCTCTCTCTCCTCCTGCACCTCTCTCTTGAATCTCTCTCTCTCTCTCTCTCTCCTCCTGCACCTCTCTCTTCTTGAATCTCTCTCTCTCTCTCTCTCCTCCTGCACCTCTGTCTTCTTGAATCTCTCTCTCTCTCTCTCCTCCTGCACCTCTCTCTTGAATCTCTCTCTCTCTCTCTCTCTCCTCCTGCACCTCTCTCTTGAATCTCTCTCTCTCTCCTCCTGCACCTCTCTCTTCTTGAATCTCTCTCTCCCTCTCCTCCCCTGCAACTCTCTCTTCTTGAATCTCTCTCTCTCTCTCCTCCTGCACCTCTCTCTTGAAGCTCTCTCTCTCTCTCTCTCCTCCTGCACCTCTCTCTTCTTGAATCTCTCTCTCTCTCTCCTCCTGCACCTCTCTCTTCTTGAATCTCTCTCTCTCTCCTCCTGCACCTCTCTCTTCTTGAATCTCTCTCTCTCTCTCCTCCTGCACCCCTCTCTTCTTGAATCTCCCTCTCTCTCTCTCTCTCTATCTCTCGCCTCCTGCACCTCTCTCTTCTTGAATCTCTCTCTCTCTCTCCTCCTGCACCTCTCTCTTCTTGAATCTCTCTCTCTCTCTCCTCCTGCACCTCTCTCTTCTTGAATCTCTCTCTCTCTCTCCTCCTGCACCTCTCTCTTCTTGAATCCCTCTCTCTCTCTCCTCCTGCACCTCTCTCTTCTTGAATCCCTCTCTTTCTCCTCCTGCACCTCTCTCTTCTTGAATCTCTCTCTCTCTCTATCTCTCTCCTCCTGCATCTCTCTCTTCTTGAATCTCTCTCTCTCTCTCTCTCCTCCAGCACCACTCTCTTCTTGAATCTCTCTCTCTCTCCTCCTGCACCTCTCTCTTCTTGAATCTCTCTCTCTCCTCCTGCACCTCTCTCTTCTTGAATCTCTCTCTCTCTCTCTCCTCCTGCACCTCTCTCTTCTTGAATCTCTCTCTCTCTCTCCTCCTGCACCTCTCTCTTCTTGAATCTCTCTCTCTCTCTCTCCTCCTGCACCTCTCTCTTCTTGAATCTCTCTCTCTCTCTCCTCCTGCACCTCTCTCTTCTTGAATCTCTCTCTCTCTCTCCTCCTGCACCTCTCTCTTCTTGAATCTCTCTCTCTCTCTCTCCTCCTGCACCTCTCTCTTCTTGAATCTCTCTCTCTCTCTCTCTCCCTCTCCTCCTGCAACTCTCTCTTCTTGAATCTCTCTCTCTCCTCCTGCACCTCTCTCTTCTTGAATCTCTCTCTCTCCCTCTCCTCCTGCACCTCTCTCTTCTTGAATCTCTCTCTCCTCCTGCACCTCTCTCTTCTTGAATCTCTCTCTCTCTCTCCTCCTGCACCTCTCTCTTGAATCTCTCTCTCTCCTCCTGCACCTCTCTCTTCTTGAATCTCTCTCTCGCTCTCTCCTCCTGCACCTCTCTCTTCTTGAATCTCTCTGTCTCTCTCTCCTCCTGCACCTCTCTCTTGAATCTCTCTCTCTCTCTCCTCCTGCACCTCTCTCTTCTTGAATCTCTCTATCTCTCTCCTCCTGCACCTCTCTCTTCTTGAATCTCTCTATCTCTCTCCTCCTGCACCTCTCTCTTCTTGAATCTCTCTCTCTCTTCGTGAATCTCTCTCTCTCTCTCCTCCTGCACCTCTCGCTTCTTGAATCTCTCTCTCTCTCTCCTCCTGCATCTCTCTCTTCTTGAATCCCTCTCTCTCTCTCCTCCTGCACCTCTCTCTTCTTGAATCCCTCTCTTTCTCCTCCTGCACCTCTCTCTTCTTGAATCTCTCTCTCTCTCTCTCTCTCTATCTCTCTCCTCCTGCACCTCTCTCTTCTTGAATCTCTCTCTCTCTCTCCTCCTGCACCTCTCTCTTCTTGAATCTCTCTCTCTCTCTCCTCCTGCACCTCTCTCTTCTTGAATCTCTCTCTCTCTCTCTCCTCCTGCACCTCTCTCTTCTTGAATCCCTCTCTTTCTCCTCCTGCACCTCTCTCTTCTTGAATCTCTCTCTCTCTCTCCTCCTGCACCTCTCTCTTCTTGAATCTCTCTCTCTCTCTCCTCCTGCACCTCTCTCTTCTTGAATCTCTCTCTCTCTCTCTCCTCCTGCACCTCTCTCTTCTTGAATCTCTCTCTCTCTCTCCTCCTGCACCTCTCTCTTCTTGAATCTCTCTCTCTCTCTCTCTCTCCTCCTGCACCTCTCTCTTCTTGAATCTCTCTCTCTCTCTCCTCCTGCACCTCTCTCTTCTTGAATCTCTCTCTCTCTCTCCTCCTGCACCTCTCTCTTGAATCTCTCTCTCTCTCTCCTCCTGCACCTCTCTCTTGAATTCTCTCTCTCTCTCTCTCTCTCTCCTCCTGCACCTCTCTCTTCTTGAATCTCTCTCTCTCTCTCTCTCTCCTCCTGCACCTCTGTCTTCTTGAATCTCTCTCTCTCTCTCTCCTCCTGCACCTCTCTCTTGAATCTCTCTCTCTCTCTCTCTCTCCTCCTGCACCTCTCTCTTGAATCTCTCTCTCTCTCCTCCTGCACCTCTCTCTTCTTGAATCTCTCTCTCCCTCTCTTCCCCTGCACCTCTCTCTTCTTGAATCTCTCTCTCTCTCTCCTCCTGCACCTCTCTCTTGAAGCTCTCTCTCTCTCTCTCCTCCTGCACCTCTCTCTTCTTGAATCTCTCTCTCTCTCTCCTCCTGCACCTCTCTCTTCTTGAATCTCTCTCTCTCTCCTCCTGCACCTCTCTCTTCTTGAATCTCTCTCTCTCTCTACTTCTGCACCTCTCTCTTCTTGAATCCCTCTCTCTCTCCTCCTGCACCTCTCTCTTCTTGAATCTCTCTCTCTCTCCTCCTGCACCTCTCTCTTCTTGAATCTCTCTCTCTCTCTCCTCCTGCACCTCTCTCTTCTTGAATCTCTCTCTCTCTCTCTCCTCCTGCACCTCTCTCTTCTTGAATCCCTCTCTTTCTCCTCCTGCACCTCTCTCTTCTTGAATCTCTCTCTCTCTCTCTATCTCTCTCCTCCTGCACCTCTCTCTTCTTGAATCTCTCTCTCTCTCTCTCCTCCTGCACCTCTCTCTTCTTGAATCTCTCTCTCTATCTCTCTCCTCCTGCACCTCTCTCTTCTTGAATCTCTCTCTCTCTCTCTCTCCTCCTGCACCTCTCTCTTCTTGAATCTCTCTCTCTCTCTCCTCCTGCACCTCTCTCTTCTTGAATCTCTCTCTCTCTCTCCTCCTGCACCTCTCTTCTTGAATCTCTCTCTCTCTCTCCTCCTGCACCTCTCTCTTGAATCTCTCTCTCTCTCTCCTGCACCTCTCTCTTCTTGAATCTATTCTCTCTCTCTCTCCTGCACCTCTCTCTTCTTGAATCTCTCTCTCTCTCTCCCCCTGCACCTCTCTCTTCTTGAATCTCTCTCTCTCTCCCCCTGCACCTCTCTCTTCTTGAATCTCTCTCTCTCTCTCCTCCTGCACCTCTCTTCTTGAATCTCTCTCTCTCTCTCCTCCTGCACCTCTCTCTTCTTGAATCTCTCTCTCTCTCTCCTCCTGCACCTCTCTCTTCTTGAATCTCTCTCTCTCTCCCCCCCCCCTGCACCTCTCTCTTCTTGAATCTCTCTCTCTCTCGCTGTCCTCCTGCACCTCTCTCTTCTTGAATCTCTCACTCTCTCTCCTCCTGCACCCCTCTCTTCTTGAATCTCTCTCTCTCTCTATCTCTCTCCTCCTGCACCTCTCTCTTCTTGAATCTCTCTCTCTCTCTCTCTCCTCCTGCACCTCTCTCTTCTTGAATCTCTCTCTCTCTCTCCTCCTGCACCTCTCTCTTCTTGAATCCCTCTCTTTCTCCTCCTGCACCTCTCTCTTCTTGAATCTCTCTCTCTCTCCTCCTGCACCTCTCTCTTCTTGAATCTCTCTCTCTCTCTCCTGCTGCACCTCTCTCTTCTTGAATCTCTCTCTCTCGCTCTCCTCCTGCACCTCTCTCTTCTTGAATCTCTCTCTCTCTCTCCTCCTGCACCCCTCTCTTCTTGAATCTCTCTCTCTCTCTCCTCCTGCACCCCTTTCTTCTTGAATCTCTCTCTCTCTATCTCTCTCCTCCTGCACCTCTCTCTTCTTGAATCTCTCTCTCTCCTCCTGCACCTCTCTTCTTGAATCTCTCTCTCTCTCTCCTCCTGCACCTCTCTCTTCTTGAATCTCTCTCTCTCTCTCTCCTCCTGCACCTCTCTCTTCTTGAATCTCTCTCTCTCTCCTCCTGCACCTCTCTCTTCTTGAATCTCTCTCTCTCTCTCCTCCTGCACCTCTCTCTTCTTGAATCTCTCTCTCTCTCTCCTCCTGCACCTCTCTCTTCTTGAATCTCTCTCTCTCTCTCTCTCTCTCTCTCTCCTCCTGCACCTCTCTCTTCTTGAATCTCTCTCTCTCTCTCCCTCTCCTCCTGCACCTCTCTCTTCTTGAATCTCTCTCTCTCTCTCTCCTCCTGCACCTCTCTCTTCTTGAATCTCTCTCTCCCTCTCCTCCTGCACCTCTCTCTTCTTGAATCTCTCTCTCCTCCTGCACCTCTCTCTTCTTGAATCTCTCTCTCTCTCTCTCTCCTCCTGCAGCTCTCTCTTGAATCTCTCTCTCTCCTCCTGCACCTCTCTCTTCTTGAATCTCTCTCTCTCTCTCTCTCCTCCTGCACCTCTCTCTTGAATCTCTCTCTCTCTCCTCCTGCACCTCTCTCTTCTTGAATCTCTCTCTCTCTCTCCTCCTGCACCCCTCTCTTCTTGAATCTCTCTCTCTCTCTCTCGCTATCTCTCTCCTCCTGCACCTCTCTCTTCTTGAATCTCTCTCTCTCTCTCCTCCTGCACCTCTCTCTTCTTGAATCTCTCTCTCTCTCCTCCTGCACCCCTCTCTTCTTGAATCTCTCTCTCTCTCTCTCTCTCTATCTCTCTCCTCCTGCACCTCTCTCTTCTTGAATCTCTCTCTCTCTCTCTCTCCTCCTGCACCTCTCTCTTCTTGAATCTCTCTCTCTCTCTCCTCCTGCACCTCTCTCTTCTTGAATCCCTCTCTCTCTCTCCTCCTGCACCTCTCTCTTCTTGAATCCCTCTCTCTCTCTCTCTCCTCCTGCACCTCTCTCTTCTTGAATCTCTCTCTCCCTCTCCTCCTGCACCTCTCTCTTCTTGAATCTCTCTCTCTCCTCCTGCACCTCTCTCTTCTTGAATCTCTCTCTCCCTCTCCTCCTGCACCTCTCTCTTCTTGAATCTCTCTCTCCTCCTGCACCTCTCTCTTCTTGAATCTCTCTCTCTCTCTCCTCCTGCACCTCTCTCTTGAATCTCTCTCTCTCCTCCTGCACCTCTCTCTTCTTGAATCTCTCTCTCTCCTCCTGCACCTCTCTCTTCTTGAATCTCTCTCTCTCTCTCTCCTCCTGCACCCCTCTCTTCTTGAATCTCTCTCTCTCTCTCTCCTCCTGCACCTCTCTCTTGAATCTCTCTCTCTCCTCCTGCACCTCTCTCTTCTTGAATCTCTCTCTCTCTCTCCTCCTGCACCCCTCTCTTCTTGAATCTCTCTCTCTCTCTCTCTCTCTCTCTATCTCTCTCCTCCTGCACCTCTCTGTTCTTGAATCTCTCTCTCTCTCTCTCCTCCTGCACCCCTCTCTTCTTGAATCTCTCTCTCTCTCTATCTCTCTCCTCCTGCACCTCTCTCTTCTTGAATCTCTCTCTCTCTTCGTGAATCTCTCTCTCTCTCTCCTCCTGCACCTCTCGCTTCTTGAATCTCTCTCTCTCTCTCCTCCTGCACCTCTCTCTTCTTGAATCCCTCTCTCTCTCTCCTCCTGCACCTCTCTCTTCTTGAATCCCTCTCTTTCTCCTCCTGCACCTCTCTCTTCTTGAATCTCTCTCTCTCTCTCTCTCTCTATCTCTCTCCTCCTGCACCTCTCTCTTCTTGAATCTCTCTCTCTCTCTCTCTCTCTCTCCTCCTGCACCTCTCTCTTCTTGAATCTCTCTCTCTCTCTCCTCCTGCACCTCACTCTTCTTGAATCTCTCTCTCTCTCTCTCCTCCTGCACCTCTCTCTTCTTGAATCCCTCTCTTTCTCCTCCTGCACCTCTCTCTTCTTGAATCTCTCTCTCTCTCTCCTCCTGCACCTCTCTCTTCTTGAATCTCTCTCTCTCTCTCCTCCTGCACCTCTCCCTTCTTGAATCTCTCTCTCTCTCCTCCTGCACCTCTCTCTTCTTGAATCTCTCTCTCTCTCTCTCTCCTCCTGCACCTCTCTCTTCTTGAATCTCTCTCTCTCTCTCTCCTCCTGCACCTCTCTCTTCTTGAATCTCTCTCTCTCTCTCCCTCTCCTCCTGCACCTCTCTCTTCTTGAATCTCTCTCTCTCTCCTCCTGCACCTCTCTCTTCTTGAATCTCTCTCTCTCTCTCCCTCTCCTCCTGCACCTCTCTCTTCTTGAATCTCTCTCTCCTCCTGCACCTCGCTCTTCTTGAATCTCTCTCTCTCTCTCCTCCTGCACCTCTCTCTTGAATCTCTCTCTCTCTCCTCCTGCACCTCTCTCTTCTTGAATCTCTCTCTCTCTCTTCCCCTGCACCTCTCTCTTCTTGAATCTCTCTCTCTCTCTCCTCCTGCACCTCTCTCTTGAATCTCTCTCTCCTCCTGCACCTCTCTCTTCTTGAATCTCTCTCTCCTCCTGCACCTCTCTCTTCTTGAATCTCTCTCTCTCTCTCTCCTCCTGCACCTCTCTCTTGAATCTCTCTCTCTCTCTCCTCCTGCACCTCTCTCTTCTTGAATCTCTCTCTCTCTCTCTCTCTCCTCCTGCACCTCTCTCTTCTTGAATCTCTCTCTCTCTCTCCTCCTGCACCTCTCCCTTCTTGAATCTCTCTCTCTCTCCTCCTGCACCTCTCTCTTCTTGAATCTCTCTCTCTCTCTCTCTCCTCCTGCACCTCTCTCTTCTTGAATCTCTCTCTCTCTCTCTCTCTCTCCTCCTGCACCTCTCTCTTCTTGAATCTCTCTCTCTCTCTCCCTCTCCTCCTGCACCTCTCTCTTCTTGAATCTCTCTCTCTCTCCTCCTGCACCTCTCTCTTCTTGAATCTCTCTCTCTCTCTCCCTCTCCTCCTGCACCTCTCTCTTCTTGAATCTCTCTCTCCTCCTGCACCTCTCTCTTCTTGAATCTCTCTCTCTCTCTCCTCCTGCACCTCTCTCTTGAATCTCTCTCTCTCTCCTCCTGCACCTCTCTCTTCTTGAATCTCTCTCTCTCTCTTCCCCTGCACCTCTCTCTTCTTGAATCTCTCTCTCTCTCTCCTCCTGCACCCCTCTCTTGAATCTCTCTCTCCTCCTGCACCTCTCTCTTCTTGAATCTCTCTCTCCTCCTGCACCTCTCTCTTCTTGAATCTCTCTCTCTCTCTCTCCTCCTGCACCTCTCTCTTGAATCTCTCTCTCTCTCTCCTCCTGCACCTCTCTCTTCTTGAATCTCTCTCTCTCTCTCTCTCTATCCTGCACCTCTCTCTTCTTGAATCTCTCTCTCCTCCTGCACCTCTCTCTTGAATCTCTCTCTCTCTCTCTCCTCCTGCACCTCTCTCTTGAATCTCTCTCTCTCTCCTCCTGCACCTCTCTCTTCTTGAATCTCTCTCTCTCTCTTCCCCTGCACCTCTCTCTTCTTGAATCTCTCTCTCTCTCCTCCTGCACCTCTCTCTTGAATCTCTCTCTCTCTCTCTCCTGCACCTCTCTCTTCTTGAATCTCTCTCTCTCTCTCCTCCTGCACCTCTCTCTTCTTGAATCTCTCTCTCTCTCTCTCCTCCTGCACCTCTCTCTTCTTGAATCTCTCTCTCTCTCTCCTCCTGCACCTCTCTCTTGAATCTCTCTCTCTCCCCCTGCACCTCTCTCTTCTTGAATCTCTCTCTCTCTCCTCCTGCACCTCTCTCTTCTTGAATCTCTCTCTCTCTCTCTCCTCCTGCACCTCTCTCTTCTTGAATCTCTCTCTCTCCTCCTGCACCTCTCTCTTCTTGAATCCCTCTCTCTCTCTCTCCTCCTGCACCTCTCTCTTCTTGAATCTCTCTCTCTCTCTCCTCTTGCACCTCTCTCTTCTTGAATCCCTCTCTCTCTCCTCCTGCACCTCTCTCTTCTTGAATCTCTCTCTCTCTCTCCTCCTGCACCTCTCTCTTCTTGAAGCTCTCTCTCTCTCCTCCTGCACCTCTCTCTTCTTGAATCCCTCCCTCTCTCTCTCCTCCTGCACCTCTCTCTTCTTGAATCTCTCTCTCTCTCCTCCTGCACCTCTCTGTTCTTGAATCTCTCTCTCTCTCTCTCCTCCTGCACCTCTCTCTTCTTGAATCTCTCTCTCTCTCTCTCCTCCTGCACCTCTCTCTTCTTGAATCTCTCTCTCTCTCTCCTCCTGCACCTCTCTCTTCTTGAATCTCTCTCTCTCTCTCCTCCTGCACCTCTCTCTTCTTGAATCCCTCTCTCTCTCTCTCCTCCTGCACCTCTCTCTTCTTGAATCTCTCTCTCTCTCTCCTCCTGCACCTCTCTCTTCTTGAATCTCTCTCTCTCTCTCCTCCTGCACCTCTCTCTTCTTGAATCTCTCTCTCTCTCTCCTCCTGCACCTCTCTCTTCTTGAATCTCTCTCTCTCTCTCCTCCTGCACCTCTCTCTTCTTGAATCTCTCTCTCTCTCTCCTCCTGCACCTCTCTCTTCTTGAATCTCTCTCTCTCTCTCCTCCTGCACCTCTCTCTTCTTGAATCTCTCTCTCTCTCTCTCCTCCTGCACCTCTCTCTTCTTGAATCTCTCTCTCTCTCTCCTCCTGCACCTCTCTCTTCTTGAATCTCTCTCTCTCTCTCCTCCTGCACCTCTCTCTTCTTGAATCTCTCTCTCTCTCTCTCCTCCTGCACCTCTCTCTTCTTGAATCTCTCTCTCTCTCTCCTCCTGCACCTCTCTCTTCTTGAATCTCTCTCTCTCTCTCTCCTCCTGCATCTCTCTCTTGAATCTCTCTCTCTCTCTCTCCTCCTGCACCTCTCTCTTGAATCTCTCTCTCTCTCTCTCCTCCTGCACCTCTCTCTTGAATCTCTCTCTCTCTCTCCTCCTGCACCTCTCTCTTCTTGAATCTCTCTCTCTCTCTCTCTCCTCCTGCACCTCTCTCTTCTTGAATCTCTCTCTCTCTCTCTCCTCCTGCACCTCTCTCTTCTTGAATCTCTCTCTCTCTCCTCCTGCACCTCTCTCTTGAATCTCTCTCTCTCTCTCTCTCCTCCTGCACCTCTCTCTTCTTGAATCTCTCTCTCTCTCTCCTCCTGCACCTCTCTCTTGAATCTCTCTCTCCCTCTCCTCCTGCACCTCTCTCTTGAATCTCTCTCTCCCTCTCCTCCTGCACCTCTCTCTTGAATCTCTCTCTCTCTCCTCCTGCACCTCTCTCTTCTTGAATCTCTCTCTCCCTCTCCTCCTGCACCTCTCTCTTGAATCTCTCTCTCCCTCTCCTCCTGCACCTCTCTCTTGAATCTCTCTCTCTCTCCTCCTGCACCTCTCTCTTCTTGAATCTCTCTCTCTCTCTCCTCCTGCACCTCTCTCTTCTTGAATCTCTCTCTCCCTCTCCTCCTGCACCTCTCTCTTGAATCTCTCTCTCCCTCTCCTCCTGCACCTCTCTCTTGAATCTCTCTCTCTCTCCTCCTGCACCTCTCTCTTCTTGAATCTCTCTCTCTCTCTCCTCCTGCACCTCTCTCTTCTTGAATCTCTCTCTCTCTCTCCTCCTGCACCTCTCTCTTGAATCTCTCTCTCTCTCCTCCTGCACCTCTCTCTTGAATCTCTCTCTCTCTCTCTCCTCCTGCACCTCTCTCTTGAATCTCTCTCTCTCTCTCTCCTCCTGCACCTCTCTCTTGAATCTCTCTCTCTCCTCCTGCACCTCTCTCTTGAATCTCTCTCTCTCTCTCTCTCCTTCTGCACCTCTCTCTTCTTGAATCTCTCTCTCTCTCTCCTCCTGCACCTCTCTTCTTGAATCTCTCTCTCTCTCTATCTCTCTCCTCCTGCACCTCTCTCTTCTTGAATCTCTCTCTCTCTCTCTCCTCCTGCACCTCTCTCTTCTTGAATCTCTCTCTCTCTCTATCTCTCTCCTCCTGCACCTCTCTCTTCTTGAATCTCTCTCTCTCTCTCCTCCTGCACCTCTCTCTTGAATCTCTCTCTCTCTCTCTCTCCTCCTGCACCTCTCTCTTGAATCTCTCTCTCCCCTGCTGACGTCTATCCAGTTGCCTCTCCCCCTCCGCCGTTCTCAGTTATTTTTTTCCCGCCGGTTTCCCGGTGTCAGTCCATTTGATTTGCTCGGCTCCTCCAGGCGGTGCCGAGCCACCACCTCTCTCGTTGCCCTTTGACGTTGTTTAGGCTCCGCCGCTGAGCTCCTGCTGCAGGGCCGCCGCCTCCGCCGCCAGGTAAGAGCCGGGTTCCGGCTCGGGATCGCCACCTTCCCCGCGCCGCCAATAACCGGGGGCCGGGGATTGGGGCCGGGGGCCGCCAGGCCCATCTGGGCTGCAGTTCAAATCAAAGCCGGGAATAGGCCTTCAGCTGGGAACCCGTTATCCAGAACAGGTCAGGGATGTCTTCCAGGAGTGAGTGAGTGAAAAGGGGAGGAGAGAAAGAAAGAGAGCAGCAGAGATCAAGGAAGGATAGAGGACAGAGAGGGAGAGAGAGAATGAGATGGAGAAACAGACGAGGGACGTGGTAATGGGAAAATTGAAGATTTCAATGGAAGAATTGAGAATAAGGAATAAATTAAGGAAGAAACAAGCAGGCAAAGGGATCGAGAAATAGCAGAAAGTAAAGAAAAACGAACCGCAACGGGGAAGTTAGAGACAAATCCCAAAGAGATAACTGAAAAACTGGAATTCAATAGAATGAATTGGAAAAGGGAGTAAATAAGACATCAAAAAGAAACATGTAACATGACAAATGTGTAAACAAAACAGAACGAGGCAATCAGGGAAAAGGAAAACATAGAGGTGGACGAACAGAAACAGAGAAGTAGAAAAAAATAACGAGGTGAAGACAAAGAGTGAAAAAAATAAAGGCCAAGTTTGGTGAGAAATGAAGACAGCAAGATATGGTCAATAAATAGTGATCTTGATGGAGACAGAAATTAATAAGAAGAGGATAACACCACAGTTGAGTGAATTTCAGGGAAGCAGAATGCCCACGATAGGAGTCACAGAAAGATAGGCAGGGTAATGAAATTACGAGGAGAATGGTGGATGGTGATCACCTAAGGACAAAATTCAGAATGAAAGCTATAAAGCAAAACAAAAATGCAAAGAAGAAATGAACTTGAGAAAATAAAGAAAATTTGGAAGAGTGAGACACAGACACAAGTGTAAGAAGATGTGGAAAGAGGGAAATACAGATACAGGATATCTGGAAGATGTGAAGGAGTACAGACAAGTAAGAAGCAGACTGAAGAGGGTAGGTGCATAGGAGAGCTGGACAGAAATTAGTAAAGAAGGGGTGCATTTAAGTCGTCATTGGACAGGCATATGGACGTACATAGAATAGTGTAGGTGGGATGGGCTTCAGATTAGTATGACAGGGCGGCGCAACATCGAGGGCCGAAGGACCTGTACTGCGCTGTAATGTTCTATGTTAATGAATATCAAAGAAATAGGGGATGGATGAATGAATATAAGAAAGAGGGATTAGATTAATGAAGGAATTTGGAAAATAAAACCAATTTGCATGTGGGGAGAAAGGACTTGAGACAATTGGAGATAAACATAAAAGAAGGTTTGGGGTGATTTGATAGAGGTGTACAAGATGATTAGGGGTTTTGATAGGGTTGACCATGAGAACCTTTTTCCACTATGGAGTCAGCTATTACGAGGGGGCATAGCTTTAAATTAAGGGGTGGTAGGTATAGGACAGATGAAAGGGGTAGATTCTTTACTCAGCAAGTCGTGAGTTCATGGAATGCCCTGCCAGTAGCAGTGGTGGACTCTCCCTCTTTATGGGCATTTAAACGGGCATTGGATAGGCATATGGAGGATAGTGGGCTAGTGTAAGTTAGGTGGGCTTGGATCGGCGCAACATCAAGGGGCAAAGGGCTTGTACTGCGCTGTATTGTTCTATGTTCTATGTATGGTAGAGAGAGACAGGAAACGTAAAAAGAGAAAAACACAAAGTGGGTGTCGATGGGAGGTTGGGGGAGAAAAAGAGAAAGGGACAGGCAAACACAGGCAAACAAATTAAATACATACTGGTTCAGTCACAAGGAATACATTTGATAAAGTCAGTCTTATGTAGAATCCCTACAGCATGGAAGCAGGCCATTTGTCCCATCGAGTCAACAACAACCCTCCGAAGAGTATCGCACCCAGAACCATCCCCCTACCCTATCCCTGTAACCTTGCATTTCCCATGGCCAATTCATGTAGGAGAAAGTAAGGACTGCAGATGCTGGAGATGAGAGTTGAGAGTGTGGTGCTAGAAAAGCACAGCTGGTCAGGCAGCATCCTGCCTGACTGGCTATAATTCACTTAGCCTACATACCCCTGGACATTATGAGCAATTTAGCATGGCCTATCCACCTAACCTACACATTTTTCAATTGTGGGAGGAAACCGGAGTACCTGGAGGAATCCCACACAGGCAGTTGCCCAAGGTTGGAGTCGAACCTGAATCACTGGCGCTGTGAGGCACTGAGCCACCCTGTTGCCATATGCTGATTTAGATTTTTTTTATTTATAAGGAAATTTGAGGTTATATGAGGATGTTGGCAGATATTAAAGGGGAGTTAAGGCCGGAATCAGATCAGCCATGATGGTACTGAGAGGTGAAGCAGGGTTCAGTAGCAGGACAACTTTTTTTTTAATGTTCATTTTCTGTGGAGAGTATGGAAACAGGAGGATATGTATTAAGCTAGGTGGCTAGGGTATGCTAGGATCTTTAGAGATAAACAGTTTGGAGAAATTGCTTGCATGAGAAGATGCTGTGGGGATGACAAAAGTGTGGATTAGGATCTTGCAGAGGGAATAATTCCTTTCAAATGCTGAGAGCCAAGTGAATGTGCATGTTTGATTGTGTTATTTACTGGAGGTAACACAAGTGGTGGAGGATAATCCAATGAATGTGGAGATTGATGGATAAAGGAAATAGAAATATGGATAAAATGACAAAGATTGAAATAGAAACGTAGTTCACTGAGTTTTACATTTGGTGATATTTCTTTCGTAATTTATTGAAGACCTAAGCTGTATGATTCTTTTAACACTAACAGTTTTTACTTTAAAGTTATTTCTATATTTACATATTTGTAAGATGGTTCTAAGTTAATCTCATATAGAATACTAAACTGATGGTAAAGAGGTGAAAGGAACATTTAAATGTTTTAAAGCTCGAGTAGATTTTGTTGTGACCAGAAATATGAAAGAGAAAATTGAGAAATATGCTGTTCATAACCAGCAGATCGCTGAAAGCATTTTGCAGCCAGTGAAGTACTTTTGAAGTGCAATCACTGTCGTAAAGAAGGAAATATACCATTTGTAAAGGCAAGCTCCCACAAACAATTGTCCAGGAAATAGGGCTAACTACCCTGCACTTGTTTATGCTAAAGGATCTTTTATATCCACCTGAGAGTGCAGATGTGACAGATTTCACCAAGAGATTTAAGAATAGCTTTTCCTCTGCTGTTATCAGACTTACAAATAGATTTCTCATATATTAGTGTTGAACTTTCTCAGCACATACTCGGTAGCTGTAACATTATATTCTACATTCTGTTCTAAAGCCGTGATGTACTTATGTAAGGTATTGATTTGTCTGGTTACCACGGAAAACAATATTTTACGCTGTATCTTGGCACATGTGATACTTATAAATCAAACCAAATCAAAGATGTAACCTCAGTCTGACATCACATCCAAAAACCAATATCTCTGTCAGTGCAGCACTGCCTCAGTTTTTTCTTAATTCATGCTTGGCATTTGGGTATCATGGGCTGGCCAGCACTTATTGCCAGTCCTTGATTGCTCTTGAGAAGGTGATGGTGAACTGTCTTCTTGAATTGATGCAATCCACCTGCTGTGGGTCTACTCACACCATTAGGGAGGGAATTACTTGTTGCTGTGTTCCTAACCTCTGACCTGCTCTTGTAGCCACTTTTTCTTTGCTTTTGGTGAACAGATCTTTATTCAGTTTCCACCCAAGAAGAAAGGAAAGACCCAAGTAGTTAGTGACAAGCATCAAAGGGCACTGCTGTGTGATCAAACAGTGAAGGGGAGGGTAGGGATTAAATCAAAATAGAGTTGAAGAGGGAAATAATACAGGGCAAAAGTGAGGACTGCAGATGCTGGAGATCAGAGTCAAGGTTAGAGTGGTGCTGGAAAAGCACAGCAGGTCAGGCAGCATCCGAGGAGCAGGAAAATCGGCGTTTCGGGCAAAAGCCCTTCATCAAGAATCCTGCATCGATTTTCCTGCACCTCGGATGCTGCCTGATCTGCTGTGCTTTTCTAGCACCACTCTAATCTCGGGGGAAATAATACAATCCACTTGCTGCGGTGCCCATCTCTCCCTGAACAGCTCAAGGGTGTTGGTGGACACCGTGTGCTCCCTCTCTAGAGAGACCCGGGCTCTAACATAACCGCAGAAGAGGGGCAGGATGTTGTCCCTAACGACCCCCTCCACGGCCCGCTACCTCAACCTGTTTATGGCCAGTTTGGCCAGGCCCAAGAGCAGACCCAGGGGAAGGTCTTCAGACCTGCCGTCCCCCCTCTGCACCGGGTGCCCGAAGATCAGGAGCGTGGGAAGCCACTTTTTCTTTAATGTGATGGTCCATTTGAGATTCTGGTCAATGGTAACCCCCACAATATTGATAGTGGGCCACTCAGTGATGGTAACACCATTGAATATCAAGGGACGGTGGTTAGATTGTTTTTATTGGTGATGGTCATAGCCTGGCAGTTGTGTGGCGTGAATGTTACTAGCACAAGCTTGGATATTGTCCAGATCCTATTTCATTTGAACATGGACTGCTTCAGTATCTTAGAAGTTGTGAATGGTGCTGAACATTATGCAATCATCAGCAAATATCCCAACATCTGACTGTTAAATAGAGGGAATGTCTTCATGAAACAGCTGAAGATTGTTGGGCATAGGACACTACATTGAGGAACTCCTGCAGCGATGCCCTGGAGCTGAGATGATTTACCTCCAACAACCATGACTATCTTACGATATGACAGGTGTGGCTCCAACTAGCAGAGTCACCCCAGTACCCATTGATTCCAGTTTTGCTAGGGCTTCTTGATTCCACACTCAGTTGAATGCAGCCTTGATGTCAAAGGCTGTCATTCTCACCTGACTTCTGGAATTTAGCTCTTTTCTTCTTCATGTGTGAACCAAAGCTGAAATGAGGTCAGGAGGTGAGTGTCTCTAGTGGAACCCAGCAGGTTATTCTGAGCAAGTGCAGCTGGATAGTGCTGTTGATGACTCCCTCCATCAATTTACTGATGAACAAGAGTAGAGTGATGGGGAGGTATTTGGCTGCATTGGATTTGTCCTGAACCCACCCATATCCCTACATCTACCCCTTTACCTAACACTACGGGCAATTTAGCATGGCCAATTCACCTGACTTGCACATCTTTGGATTGTGGGAGGAAACCGGAGCACCCGGAGGAAACCCACGCAGACACGGGGAGAATGTGCAAACTCCACACAGAGAGTCGCCTGAGGCGGGAACTGAACCCGGGTCTCTGGCGCTGTGAGGCAGCAGTGCTAACCACTGTGCCACCGTGCTGCCCACCGTGTAGCCTCAACCATGATCTTGGGATCATGTTGTATTGCATGTGACCCTACCACACTGTTCCATATCGTAAAAGCTGCTATACTGTCCTGTTTTTAAACTTAACACTGTCTTGTTTTGACACCATCATTTTGATAAATTGTTATGATCTGTCTAGCTTCAGTAATTTATCCAGTTTTGAATTACATTGCTTAGATGCTTGGCATGCAACTCTTAGACCTACCATGTTATTTCCAGTCATTTAATTTGTCTCCAGCACCATCTTATTTTTAATTTTTTGTAATTCTCTCTCTACCTCATTTAATTGGATTATAGGTCATCCTTTCCCTGGTTATTCAGCTGTTGACACTTTACTGACTATCTAACACTCTTGGACACCTGCAGAGCTTATTCTGACACTCCACGCACAGCATTTGTATGATCTTTTGCTTTATCTGCCTATAAACTCTGTGCCTGTGTGCTCTTCTCTCTCACTGCACCTGTTGAAGGGGCTGTGCTCTGAAAGCTTGTGATTTCAAGTAAACCTGTTCGACTATAATCTGGTGTCATGTGACTTCTGATTTTATATACAAGACATATCTGGGAATTTTCCAAATTGTTGGCTGGATGTTGGTCTTGTAACTGTATTGACAACGTTCTTGGAGAGTGGCAAGCTCTGGAGCGCAAGCCTTCAATACTGGTGATGGAATGTTGTCAGGGTCTATAGCCCTTTGTAATATACAGTGCTTCCAATCGTTTCTTGATATCATGTGGAGTGAATCAAGTTTGCTGAAGACTGGTGTCAGTAATGCAGGGGCTATTGGATGTGGCCCAGGTAGATCATCCACTTGGCACTTCTGGCTGAAGATTGCTGTGAATAGTTCAGCCTCATCTTTTTGCGCTTCTGTGTTGGACTTGTCAATCATTGAGGATAGGGCTCCTCCTTCAGTGAGTTGTTTAATTGTCCACCATCATTCAGGACTGTAGAGCTTACATCTGATCTGTTGGTTGTGGACTTGCTTAACTCTTGGCTTTCACTTGCTGCTTCATTTGTTTGGCATGTATGTTTGGTAGCTTCACCAGGTTAATACCTCATTTTAGGGTATGTCTGGTGCTGCTCCTGGTATGCCCTCATGCACACTCCCTTGAACTAGGGTTGATTCTCTGGCTTGGGGGTAATGTTTGAGTGAGGGATATGTTAGGTCATAGAGTTGCAGAATGTGCTGGAGTACAATTCTGCTGCTTTTGATGGCCCACAGTACCTCATGAATGCCCCAGTTTTGTGTTGCCAGGCTTACTTGAAGTCTGTCCCATTTAGCACGACATGATGGAAGTTGTTCGCAGGACTACTTTTCCACAAGGATTGTGCAGTGGTCACTCTTAGCAGTTCTGTCATGGACGGCTGAAACTGCAATTGACAAATTGGTAAGGATGAGGTTAAGATTTTTCCCTCTTGTTATTTGCTTCCCCACCTGCTGCAAAATAGTCTAGCAGCTATGTTCTTTCAGACCTGACCAGCTTGATCAGAAGTGCTGCCAAGCCACTTTTGGAGTGGACATTGAAATTCCCCATCCAGACTACATTTTGCATCCTTGCCACACTCAGTGCATCCTCCGAATATTCAATGTGGAGAGTACCTATTCATCAGCGGAGAGTGCATGGTATGTGGTAATCAGCAGAGGTGTTTTTGCACATGCTTAACTTGAAGCTGTGACACTTCATGGGTCTGGAGTCAATGTTGAGGAGTCCCAGGGCAACTCCCTCCTGAATGGATACCACTGTGCCTTAACCTCTGCCAGGACTGTCCTGATGATGGGAAAGATGTATACAGGGATGGTGATAGTAGTGTCTAGGACATTGTAGCACTCATGGAATCATACTTCACAGACAATGTCAGGCTGTTGCTTGACTCGTCTTTAAGACAGTTGTTCCAAATTTGACACTTGACCCCAGTTGTTAGTAAGGAGGAATTTGCAGGGTCAACAGGGCTGTTTCTGCCATTGTCTTTTCCGGTGTCGAGGCCAATGCCAGGTGGTCTGTCTGGTTTCATTTCTTTGAGAGTTCATAGTGATTGATACACTAAGTAACTTCCTAAATCATTTCAGAGAGCAGTTGAGAGCCAGCCACATTGCTGTTCATCTGGAGTCTCAAGACCGTTAATGACATTTTCTGATACTTGATAATAATTTCATGGTTTGTGAAGGTTTGTAGCTCAGGTTGAGGTTTAGGGTGTAGGTTTGCTCGCTGAGCTGTAGGTTTGATATCCAGACATTTCATTACCTGGCTAGGTAACATCATTAGTGGCGAACTCCAAGTGACCTCCACTTGGAGGTCGCCACTGATGATGTTATCTAGCCAGGTAATGAAACGTCTGGATATCAAACCTACAGCTCAGCGAGCAAATCTACACCCTAATAATTTCATGATCATCAATAAATTTTTAGTTCCAGATATTTTTTATTGAATTCAAATTACACCATCTGTCTTGGTGGGATTCGAACACGAATCTCCAGAATGTTAGTGAAGATTTTGGATGAATAGTCTAAAGAAAATACCAATAGGCCATCACCTTCACCATTTCTGTGCTCAAGACCTAAGGTGGGACATAAACTATTCGATTCTGAGGCAAGATTGCTACTGACTGAGCTGATACTTTGGAAATTCTAAGCTGGATTTTTGTCAGCTCTCTTTAACTCATTACACTCAAGATGAAGTAATCTGTATCTGTGCTGAGCACCTTCGATCTGTACGCAGTTAGGTTCCGGACATTCCCATGGCTTGCCACTCCAACACACAATCCTGCTCCCATGCCCACATGTCTGTCCTTGGCCTGCTGCAATGTTCCAGTGAAGCTCAACGCAAACTGGAGGAACAGCATCTCATCTTCCGACTAGATACGTTACAGCCTGACGGTTTCACATTGAATTCAACAACTTCAGATGATTATCCCATCGCAACCCCTCTGTTTTCATTCTGCTCCGTAATTTTATTTCATTTATTTTATTTATCTTTAAAAAATTTTTTTTTCACTGTTCTGTACCTCTTATTTCTTGATTGTCTGTCTCTCTTTCTCTCGCTCCCCACTCTCTCATCACCTTTTTGCTCCACGCACTGTCATTATCACCTCTTTATTGCTACCTTTGCTTCTGGAGCCATGACTCACCTTCTCTCAGCCGAGTATAAATACCTCCCTATTTCTCCCTTTTTTTAGCTTTGACAAAGGGTCAGTTAGACTCGAAACATCAGCTCTTTTCTCTCCTTACAGATGCTGCCAGACCTGTTGCAATTTTCCAGCATTTTCTCTTTTGGTAATCTGTATTATTCATTTGTTGGGGATTTATGTTCACAGAAGTGGCAAGTAATACAGACAAGGTATCTAAAGGTATACAAAATCCTCTGACTAATTTTCTTGCACTAGAAATGCATTTTAATCATAAATATCAAGGTCTGTTATTTTGAGATATTATGTGTTGTATCCCAAACTAACCAGGATTTATACATACTGTAAAATACGTAGTTTATAATACAAAGTCAGAAAATGTCAAATCTAATCAGTAGGACTGGCAGCATCTGTGGCTACAGAAACAGAGTTAAATTTACAGATTGGTGGTCATTTATCAGAAATCAATCAAGCTGAGATGTTTATGTCAAATCTCTCCAAAGAGGCTACCAAATCTCCTGAACTTTTCCAGCCTTTTCTGCTTTTATTTCAGACTTCCAGATCTGCTGAAATTTGCTTGTGCATTAGTTATTTTTTATAATATGTCCATTGTATTCATATTGGAAAGTAGCTTGAAATGCTATTTCATGTTTACCATAAAACTTTATAACTGGAGGGTTTATTAATGTTCTATTTTTAGCAACCAGGGAATGATTGGTTTGAAATTAGACTAGACCGGATTCCACCAGAGCATGGAATTAAACACATCCTGTGCATCTTAGTTAGCTGGCAATACCATTTTGCCGCACTATTTTAGCAAATGGAATGATCTATGATACCCCAACAAGAAGTGCTAAGAGTATTATATTACAATGAATGTTCACAGGATAATAGAATAGTTATAGCATGGAAGGAGGCCATTCGATCCATTATTTTTGTGCCAGCATTCTGCAAGAACATTTCAGTTCAACCCATGTATTTGCACTTTCCCCATAATAATGTTGAAGTCATAGAAAAAAGTATATTAAAGCGGTATAGACATGTCTGTTATCTTCTGTTCGATCAATGGCATCATATAAGCACAGTTTTCTGATCCTGACACCTGACAAAGCATACCAATGACTCCCTCTCCAATTAGACCATTGTATTTTATGTGGATTGTGCAGTACAACAAAGCTCATTCAGATAAGTTATTTGTTAAGAATAGAAATGTTCATAGTACACTTCCAATTTTCTGAGCACTTAATTTTAAATATAAATTTATTATTTTTACCAGCCTTGCATTTGTTCAGAATGGGATCGCATGTGGTTAATGAAAACTGTTTTACTTGTGTTACAAGGCTAGCCAAATCAGGACTTAATTGAGGGGAGGCTCCAAGGAGATGCTGTGAACTGCCATCTATGGAGTTCTTTGTCAAAAATTGTAATTTCTTACTATAAATAAATCAAGCTCAGTTTTGTGAACTGTCAGATATCACTGGTCACATTTAAGGTCTTTTGCAGACTTTCTACAACCAGTGTATTGATAGATATTGATGTGTCCTTTTTGAGTGCAGACGGCTTTCTTCTATTTCTGCTGAAATTATCATTGTCAATTAGAGATTATAGTTTGTGGAATTTTTATTAATAAATAATTAGATTTAAAACTCTTATTCCAGGCATGAGAATTAGTCATGTGTTTTTTTTTTGAAGTACGCAATTTAATGAAGCAGTTTTCTGGAAACACGTTATGTAATAAATATCTTTCCAATGGCTTCACATTTTGGTATGCTTTGTTCATATTAGTTCACATGTAAGCGAGGGAATGTAGTGGTCTGAAGCCAGGCTTTCAGTGATGTCTTTAACTGGCTACTGTGTATGTTGGATTGACTCATCTCTGATCAAAATAATAATTAAACAGTTACATATGATATGACTAATTCTAAATATTCTTTTGTATTCTCTATGACTATTTTTTTGCTTGATCAATCTGTGCCATATGTAAACTTTATCCAGTCCAAAATGAGACTGTGCACATCACGGGCACAAAAACACCCTTGGTGGGAAGGATTGAGGAAATCCCAAAGGCATTCTACACTTGCGTGAGGAATAAGAGGAATGATCAGAAAGAGGGTAGGGCTGATCAGGAATAGTGGAGGGAATTTGAGCCTGCAGTCTGAAGAGGTAGGAGAGGCTTTGAATGAGTTTTTTTGCTTCAGTATTCATTAGAGAGAGGGACCTTGTTGATGGTGAGAATACCATGGACCACGTTAATAGGCTTGAACAGATTAATATTAAGAAAGTGGATGTGCTTTCTGGGAAGCATCAAGATAGAGTCCCCAGGGCCAGACCAGATATACCTAAAATTCCTACAGGAAGCGAGGAATGAGATTGCTGAGCCTCTAGCAATGATCTTTGCATTTTCCCTCTCCACTGGAGTAGTACCGGATAATTGGAGGGAGGAGAATGTTGTTCCTCTTGTTCAAGAAAGGGAATAGGGAAATCCCTGGGAATTACAGACCAGTCAATTTTATGTCTGTGGTAAGCAAGGTACTGGAAAGGATTCTGAGATATAGTGTTTGTGTGTATTTGTGAAAACATAGTTTGATTAAAGATAGTCAGTATGACTTTGTGAGGGGCAGGTCATGCCTCACAAGCCTTATTGAGTTCTTTGAGGATGTGACAAGAAAAGCTGACGAATGTCAAGCAGTGGATGTGGTGTATATGGATTTTAGTAAGGTATTTGAGAAGGTTGGCCACAGTAGGCTCATTCAGAAAGTTAGGAGATAATGGGATATAGGGAAATGTGGCTGTCTTGGTACTGAATTGGCTGGTCAAAAGAAGTACACCAGTCGTAGTGGATGGAAAGTATTCGGCCTGGAGGTTGGCGACCAGTGGTGTCCCGCAGGAATCTGTTCTTGGGCCTCTGTTTTTTTGTAATTTTTATAAATGACTTGGATGAAGAAGCAGAAAAGTGGGCTAGGAAGTTTGCTGATGACATAAAGATCGGTGGTGTTGTACAAAGTGTCGATGGCTGTTGTAAGCTACAACAAGGCATTGACAGGATGCAATGTTTCAATATTGCAAAAGCAGCACTTTAATAAGCTCATAATTTTTAATATCAAGTAGATATATCTCTATTTCCACAGGAAATACTTTATGCTTGCAGGAAGTTCATAAAGTATACAACTGAGGTCTCTCACTTCATTACTTACTCATAGAAAATTAGATAATGTACTGCAATGAAAAGACCGGAATAAACACAGTGCACATGTAATGTATTATTATATTTTCAGGAGAAGCTTTGCTCTTTTAGTCTTAAATTCTAACTGCCTTTAGGAATAGTCCGTAGCACAATTGCTCAAAGTTTGACCAGGAAACCTGGAAAATTGAAAAGTACCTTTAAGTCCTAAGTAGAATTTCAACCATATCGAAGTCTTAAGTCATTTAATTCCACATTTGTAAAATTCTCACTGTTGAGCCCACTTAGAGGAAACTGACAGAGTATCAAATAAACATTTCCTCCAACCCTTACCGTTAAAACAATCAGAACAATCTTCCTTTTAACTCTTTACAGTTCAGATAGTAGCAACACTAAATAGCTGTAACATGCAAATATGCTAGATTTCTCATTTATGTACTGGCAAATGTCTTTGCTGCTGCAGTGCAAAGTCAGTTGATGTATTGGCAGTGGATGCAATACCATGAAATGCATGCTGTATAAGAATGCTGTTAGAATCACAGATTAATTACAGTCCATTGCGGCAACACTCCAAATGAATATTTTCCCTTTTGCCATTTGCCTTCCATGTTCCTGTAACCCTACAAAGAATGTTCCTTTTCAAATAACCATTTAATTCCCTTTTGGAATGCCTTGATTGAACTTATCTCCAGCTCAATCTCAGGAAATGAATGTCAGATCCTAATCACTTGCTGTGAAAATGTTTCTTCTCATGTCACTTCTGCTTCTTTTAATAATTTTAATAAGTCTATACCCTCTCACTTTCCATCCTTTCATGAGTGGGGACATTATCAGCCTATACTCCATTCAGACCTCTCATGAACATTGAGCATAGAACAGTACAACATAGGAACGGCCCTTTGGCCCATGCTGTTGTGCCAAACATGGTGCCTACTTAAACTGATCCCTTCTGCATGCCTTTGGTTCATATCTCACCATTCCTGGTGTATTCACGTGCTTAACTAAAGGCCCTTCAAATGCTCCTAATTGTACCTGCCTCCACCACTATCCTGGCAGCGGTTTCCAAATGTTACCACTCTCTGTGTAAACAACTTGCCTCTCACTGCTCCTTTCAACTTTGCCCCCTCAACTTAAATGCATGCTCCCTGATATGAGATGTTTCAACTCTGGGAAAAAGATTCTGACTGTCAATCCTATCTATGCATCTCATTTTGATAGACTTCTATCAAATTTCCCCTCAGCCTCCATTGCTCAACAGAAGACAACCCAAGTTTTTATAACCTTTCCTTATACTTCATACCCTCTAATCCAGGCAGCATCCTGATAAAGCTCTTCTGCACCCTCTCCGAAGCCTCCACATCCTTCCTGTAATGTTGCGACCAGAAATGAATGCAATTCTCTAAGTGTGGCCTAACCAAAGTCTTATAAGGTTGGAACAGGGCATGCTGTCTTTGTACTCCATTTCCCAACTAATAAAGGCAAGCATGCAATATACCTTCTTTACCACCCTATCTACTTGAGTGGCTAGTTTCAGGGAGCAATGGACATGAACCCAAGATCCTTCTGTAAATTAATGCTGTTCAGGGTCCTGCCACTAACTTTTCCTTTCCATTTGGTCCCCCCAAGTGCAGCACCTCACAGTTGCCTGAACTAAACTCCATCTGCCATTTATCTGCTCATATCTGCAACTGATTTATATCCTGCTGTATTCTTTGACAACCTTCTGCAGTATCCACAACTCCACTGATCTTTGTACCATTTGTAAACTTACTAACCCACCAGTAATGATCAGCAAGGCCAACAGGATACATGTGGAATCCGACGTTGGAGTAACTTAAAGTCACTTCTTGTTGATTCCTACCAGGGACATCAAAATTATGTTGTCCTTCTCTGAGTGACAACAGGACATGCATAGACGAAGATACAGTGGAGATACTTGGACCACTATAAAACACAATTAGGTTATTAAGTACTAAAATAACACACACATCTAAATACTAGAGATATCTCAATCTCTGTCTTTCACTACTCTGATTTCTGTTATTACCTGTGAGAGTTTGCAGCTGGCCAAGCTGATGTCTTCATGATGCCTTCTGACATAGGGTACTTCTTGCAATGTTAAACTTCAAAGTAATGCTGAACAAAAAGATGTCTTCATGGCCTTTATACTCAAGTCTCTGTGCCAAATATATGTCTTATGTGGAATTATCCGTGCACGTGACCAATCCTGAATATTTTGGCCAAATGTATGCCTTATTTGGACTTATCCATGCATATAAGCAATCCGAAGTATTTTGTCCAAATATATATGCCCTACTTGGTATATCCTGCAGTTACTGATTTTCTGCAGTTTTAACTCTTAGCAGACCTGACTGACTCTGTGTAATTTCATTCACATAAAAGCCCATTGTTAAGTCTGTTATCAGTTCCTGTTGTCTTCAGCCTTATCCAATATGGTGGTGAGCTACCTTGAACCACTGCAGTCGTGGTATAGGTAGACCCACAATGCATTTAGGAAGGGAATTACAGGATTTTGACTCAACAATACTGAATGAGTGGCAATAATTGTCTTGCAGGGGAGTTTGGAGGTGTCATCTGTTGCTCTTGTCCTTCTGGATGAAAATTGTCATGAGTTAGGAAAGTGCTGTCTAAGCTTTGGTGAATTTCTGCAGTGCATCTTGTAGATGGTATACACTGCTGCTACTGAGCATCAGTGCTGGAGTAAGTGGATGTTTGTAGATATGGTGCCAAACAAGTGGGCTGCTTTGTCCTAGATGGTGATGAGCTTCTTGAGTGTTGTTCGAGCTGCAGTCATCTAGTCAAGTTGAAGAATATGCCATCATGTTCGTAACTTGCACTTTGTAGACGGTAGGCAGGATTTGGTAAGTAAGAAGGTGAATTATTCACTGCAGAATTCCTAGCCCCTGCTCTGCTTTTGTAGCCACTGTATTCACGTGCCTAGTACAGTTCATTTTCTGGCCACTGGACAAAATATATCTGACAACAGCTTCCAAATGATGTCCTTTTTTTTGTATTTTAAAATCCGACCAAGAAAAACCATTTACCCTGTGATGTGTCAGATACAAATAAAATGCAACATAAATTTCTGAGCTGTAGTTCTCCATCTCCTAATAAGTCTTTCTTATGTTGTCACTCCTTCAAGAACAACCACTCCCTTCAAACTAAAAACAGAATCTATCTTACCAGAATTAAAAGATCTCAACCAGACAAACTCTGCTTGTGATGACCTGAAAGTTAATGCCTCACCACTTGGGAAGCATCAACAGGACTGTGAATCATAAGAGCTTTCCAAGAAACAGTGCTGACACTGTCATGCCAATGGAAAACAATGGTGTTAGTTTTACACAAGATTTCATTGGAATTTCTTCCAGAACTAAATTGACAAGGAACATGGTATTGGTTTTTGACTTGTACAAAAGGTTACATTGATTCTGTGCTGAAAACCTTGCATAACTCAATGTATTTGTTTCAACCAATTTATCTGGTGTTTCTCGTTTAAAGAAACATCCTCTGATCCTACTTCAATTTAAACTATAAAAAGTATCATTTTATACCTTTCTTTCTTGTGTACTTCTTTAATTTCTCCTTAAATGTGTCTATGCTATTCACCTCACTTACTCTGTGTGGTAACAAAGTTGAGCCATTATCTCGGTAAGTAAGTTTTATCTGAATTCCCTATTGGATTTATTAATAACCTGTTGCATCACAAAAAGAGTATGGTCTGATAGTGATTCTGATAATGTGGCTTAATAAAAACGTTAGTCCAAATGCTTTTATAATAATACGTTATTTAGTCCTTTATATACATGGTGATTTTACTTACACAAGAATTATTTTATAATCTGTGTGTATGTTATTTGATTCAGTATGGAACATTGAAATGATTAATCATGAGGGGCATGGATGGGATCAATAGATTGTTTTCCCTCGGGTGGGCAGTCCAGAACTAGAGGGCATTGGTTTAAGGTGAGAGGAGAAAGGTTTAAAAGGGACCTATGGGGCAAAGGTTTTACACTGAGGGTGGTGCGCCTATGGAATGAGCTGCAAGAGGAAGTGGTGGAGCTTGGTACAATGACAACATTTAAAAGGCATATTGAATCGGAAGGGTTTAGAGGGATATGGGTCAAGTTCTGGCAAATGGGATTAGATTAATTTAGGACATCTGGTCAGCATGGATGAGTTGGACCAAAGGGTCTGTTTCCAGGCTGTGCATCTCTATGATTTGTATCATCGATAGTCACAGGTGAGATGCCGGAAGACTGGAGGTTGGCTAATGTGGTGCCACTGTTTAAGAAGGGTGGTAAGGACAAGCCAGTGAGTATAAGCTATAGACCAGTGAGCCTGATATCGGTGGTGGGCAAGTTGTTGGAGAGAATCCTGAGGGACAGGATGTACATGTATTTTGAAAGACAAGGACTGATTACAGATAGTCAACATGGCTTTGTGCGTGGGAAATCATGTCTCACAAACTTGATTGAGTGTTTTGAAGAAGTAACAAAGAAGATTGATGAGGGCAGAGCAATAGGTGTGATCTATATGGACTACAGTAAGGTGTTCAACAAGGTTCCCCATGGGAGAATGATTAGCAAGGTTAGATCTCACGGAATACAGGGAGAACCAGCCATTTGGATACAGAACTGGCTCAAAGGTAGAAGACAGAGGTGGTGGTGGGGGGTTGTTTTTCAGACTGGAGGCCTGTGACCAGTGGAGTGCCACAAGGATCGGTGTTGGGTCCTCTACGTTTTGTCATTTACATAAATGATTTGGATGCGAGCATAAGAGGTGCACTTAGTAAGTTTGCAGATGACACCAAAATTGGAGTCACAGGTAGATAGGATAATGAAGAAGGCATTTGGTATGCTTTCCTTTATTGGTCAGAGTATTGACTACAGGAGTTGGGAGGTCATGTTGCAGCTGTACATGACATTGGTTAGGCCAGTGTTGGTATATTGCGTGCAATTCTGGTCTCCTTCCTATCGGAAAGATGTTGTGAAACTTGAAAGGGTTCAGAAATGATTTACAAGGATGTTGCCAGAGTTGGAGGATCTGAGCTACGGGGTGAGGCTGAACAGGCTGGGGCTGTTTTCCCTGGATCACCGGTTGCTAAGGGGTGACCTTATAGAAGTTTACAAAATTATGAGGGGCATGGATAGGGTAAATAGGCAAGGTCTTTTCCCTGGGGTTGGGGAGTCCAGAAGTAGAGGGCATAGGTTTAGGGTGAGAGGAGAAACATATAAAAGAGACCTAAGGGGCAATGTTTTCACACAAGGTGGTACGAGTATGGAATGAGCTGTTAGAGGAGGTGATGGAGGCTGGTACAATTGCAACATTTAAGAGGCATTTGGATGGGTGTATGAATAGGAAGGGTTTGGAGGGAATGGGCCAGGTGCTGGCAGGTGGGACTAGATTGGGTTGGAATATCTGGTCGGCATGGACGGATTGGACTGAATGGTCTGTTTCCATGCTGTACATCTCTATGACTGTAATTGCAAGTTTCACTTATCTGATTAAAACAAATGTGTTGATGGCTAACCTCTACGATAAGCCATAGATAGACTGTTGGCTTTATGGAATGCTAGGCCTACTTTTAATAGCAACTACCTGTTCCCCAAGATGAAGCTTCAGTACAAAACCTTAACAATGCACTTATGGAATAGCAGGGAGTTGAGGGGCTGTTGCTACTCCATACAACTTCTGCAATATCAAAACGTGCAAATGAAAAGCTTGTAAAAAGGAATTAAACCTGTATTTGCTTCCTGTGCAAGCATTAACCTTTGCTTGTCAAAACAGTGAAGCAGTTCAATTTCAGCAACAAAATTCTCAGAAGAACTTCAGAGACGTTAAAGAGAACGAATCTGCCTCCAGTTCCTCAGCTGCTGGCTAACCAATCAAGCACATCCTTAAAGAAATTCCAGACTGTTACCTCCAGCTTTGGACTTTTGGACTCTATCTTAAAAGCAAGGTCATCGATAAACTGGTCTCCCTTGTTTGTTTTGTACTTGCATTGTTTCTAATTTTAATGTATGTATTATTTTGTTTTGGTCCCTTCCCCCATATGTTTGCAAGTGTGTCAGTTTTCAAATTTAACACCGCACCTCCCACCCCACTCTCCCCTGGGTTATATGCACGTGAAATAAACCCAACTTCTGCTTTAAATTTATTATGCCATGTTGTTGCAGCCTTTACAAATTCAGAATCCAAAAATGGAGGACGGGGAGGAAACACACCCCAACTATTTAAACAGGGACAAAATTGAATGACAGTCTGCTTATGATTATGATTTGGAGATGCAGGTGTTGGACTGGGATGTACAAAGTTAAAAATCACACAACACCAGGTTATAGTCCAACAGGTTTAATTGGAATCACACTAGCTTTCAGAGCGACGCTACTTCATCAGGCAATCACCTGATGAAGGAGCGACGCTCCAAAAGTTAGTGTGCTTCCAATTAAACCTGTTGGACTATAACCTGGTGTTGTGTGATTTTTAACTTTGCTTATGATTAGGTGGTGAGAATGGGGGGACAGATTTGTTTTCAAGTTGGCAATTTGTAGCAATATAAAATATAGCACAAACTTGACTGTAAGATTAATGGTGGAAATATTTGTGTTTGACCTAAAACTAGCATGAAATATAGAAAGACTACTTCTGTTTTAATTAGATTTCTGATTGTCTTTGTGTTATAATTATTCTATCAAAAACATTTCTGCAGAATATATTTATGTATTAGTTTCTCATTCACTCCCTTAAAATGAAACAAATGCTAATAAAAATCAGTAGTTTACTAAAAGAAAATACAAGCTATTCATGAACATTCTGATTGTTTTCAAGCATATCCAATAGTTTTCTCTTTTTCACTTAAAGTTACAGCTATTCCTTTAGATCCTCCTCTATTATCAGTTAACTGCATTCTTCCGTACATCCTTGCATAGCATCCTATTCATATGGATTCAACAACAGGTTTTTGTTGATGGATCTGTTTTTCCCTGTCATCCACTGCCATTCCCCACCAATGGGTCCTCTGTTTCTGTTTTCCCTCTTCCACTTTTTCACATAGCGCAGTCTCCAGCCAGCCATTTGCTAATCTGCTTCTTTGGTGTTTGAACTAGGAATGAGGTGATTAAAGGGTGAAGTAACAAGAGACACAATGCAGTATGGAAATTGTGGACAAATTAACGAAAGGACAAAATATCACACGCACAATATATGAGCAAAGTGCTCGTCTAAGAGACAAAATACTCAAAGGAGAGGTGAAAACCATGACCTTAGGCAACTAATTACCTAATTGTCAAGATGCCAACGTAGATCAGAAGATTTGGATGAAGACTTTCATTATGTTATGCAGAAGAACAGATGTCTAAGCCCCAAAAAAGTTTTTTTGTATTTGTCAGCTGTCTCCAAGACAACAGAAAGCTGCACAAAGCGCTACCCCACATCTAAACAAATACATACACAGCACTAAGCTAATTACATTATAATATGCAATTCTTTGAATGTGACTAGCAGTTATTCAAATCCTGGAATGCCATATGTTCTGGTGGTTTCTAATGATCTTGAGCTGTTCAACAAAAAGCCTGTTTTTAGAAAGTATGAACAAACTGGTTCAACCTACAGCGTTTCAAATTGATGCTTATTACAGGTCAAAGCTGATGATTTCTAGCTTCATAGTCTGCAAGTAGATGAAAATGATACTTAATGATGTTGATTGGATATTGGATGAGATTGAGAGAAATAGTGGCATAGTAGAGCTGAGTGCTGTCTGTTTAGAGGAGGTACCTGACCCTTTGACTTTGGATAACGTTAGCATAGGAATCACATGGAAGAGGAAGTGCTCAAGGAAAGATCCTTGGGTGATTCCAGACTTCTTGACCTGCTGCAGCCTATGGCAAACGTACATCTACAATGTTGTTAGGAATGTAGTCTCAGGGTTTTAACACAGCAAGAGTAAAGGATGTAGATCTAGGTGAGAATGTTATGAGTCTTCAAAAAAGTTATTAATATTCCTATGTATCTGTTGTCCTGGTCCTTCTGGGTGGTAAAGGTCATGAGTTTGGAAAGTTTAGTGATTTTGTTTATGTTCACTCATGGGATATGGGTGTTGCTGTTCTGGCTAGTATTCATTATCCAGACTTATTTGCCTTTGAGAAGGTGGTGGTAAGTTGACTGCTTGAACCTCTGCAGTCTACTTGCTGGAGGTAGACTACTGTTAGAAAGGGAGTTCAGGAAGGTACAGTGGTACATTTTCAAATCAGAATGGTGGCTGACTTGGAGAGAAAATAGCAGCATGGTGGTATTCCAATGTATCTATTGCCCTTGAACTTCAAGATGACTGTGGTCATGGTTTAGAAGCTGCTGTCCAAGGAGCTCTGGTGAATTTTTGCAATGTATCTTGTGAATGCTTTCACAATACTATTATGAAGTTCAGAGGTACATGGTTTGAATGTTTGTGGATGTGATGTCCTGGATAGAACATAGAACAATACAGTGTAGTACAGGGCCTTCATGTTGCACTGACCTGTGGAACCAATCTGAAACCTATCTATCCTACACTTTTCCATTTTCATCCACATGTTGATCCAATGACCATTTAAATGCCCTTAAATTTGGCAAGACTACAACTATTGCAGGCAGTGCGTTCTATGCCTCTACTACTGTCTGTATAAAGAAACTCCCTCTGACATTTGTCCTATATCTATCACCCCTCAAATTAAAGCTATGTCCCCTCATGCTAGCCTTCACCATCTGAGGAAAAAGGCTCTCACTGTCCACCCTATCTAACCCTCTGATTACAAGTCATCTCTCATCCTTCTTCTCTCTACTGAAAAGCAGCCTCAAGACCCTCAGCCTTTCCTCATAAGACCTTCCCTCCATACCAGGCAACATCCTAGTTAATCTCCTCTGAACACTTTCCAAAGCTTCCACATCCTTCCCAGAATGTGGTGACCAGAACTATACATAATGCTTCAGTGTGGCCACACCTGAGTTTTGTACAGCTGCACTATGAGCTTGTGGCTCTGAAACTCAATCCTTCTACCAATAAAAGCTAACACCTTCTTAACAACCCCATCAACCTGGGTGGCAACTTTCAGGAAACTATGTACATGGACACCGAGATCTCTCTGCTCAGATACACTACCAAGAATCTTACCACTAGCCCTGGACTCTTTATTCATGTTGCTCCTTCCAAAGTGAATCACCTCACACTTTTACATATTACATTCCATTTGCCACCTCTCAGCCCAGCTCTGCAGCTTATCTATGTCCCTCTGTAACCTGTAACATCTTTCAGCACTATCCACGATTCCACCAATCTGAGTGTCATCGGCAAACTTACTAAGCCATCTTTCCCTGCCCTCATCTTCGTCACTTATAAAAGTGACAAACAGCAGTGGCCCCAAAACAGATCTTTATGGTACATCATTAGTAACTGAACTCCAGGATGACCATTTTGCACCAACCACCAACCTCTGTCTTCTTTCAGCTATCCAATTTCTGTTCCAAACTGCTAAATCACCCTCAATCCCATGCCTCTGTATTTTGTGCAATAGCGTATTGTGGGGAACCTTATAAAATGCCTTACTGAGATCCATCTATATTGCATCAACCGCTTTACCTTTATCTACCTGTTTGGTCACCATCTCAAAGAACTCGATAAGGTTTGTGAAGCACAACTTACCCTTCACAAAACTGTGTTAACTACCCCTAATCAATTTATTCCTTTCCAGATGATTATAAATGCCATCTCTAAGAACCTTTTCCAACACGTTACCCACAACCAATATAAGGCTCACTGATCTACAATTACCATGGGTGTCTCTACTACATTTCTTGAACAAGGGGACAACATTTGCTATCCTCCAGTCTTCTGGCACAAGTCCTGTAGACAATGACAACATAAAGATCAAAGCTAAAGGCTCTGCAATCTCCTGTCTAGTATCCCAGAGAATCTTAGGATAAATTCCATCCGGTCCAAGGTACTTAGCTATTTTCACACTCTCCAGAATTGCTAATACCTTCTCCTTGTGAACCTCAATCCCATCTAGTCCAGTAGCCTGTATCTCAGTATTCTCCTTGACAACATTGTCTTTTTCCAGTGTCAATCCTGACGAAAAGCATTTAAGTTCAAGTATTTTAGATGGATCAGTTTTTGTCCGATGCGTACAGGATGGTTTCCTGACACTGTGTAGACAGGCCAAGAAAGGGCAAAGTCACACTGGATTTGGTAATGGCTAATGAACCTGGCGAGGTGTTAGATTTGGAGGTAGGTGAGCACTTTGGTGATAGTGACCACAATTCGGTTATGTTTACTTTTAGCCATGGAAAGGGATAGGTATATACCATAGGGCAAGAGTTATTGCTGGGAGAATGGTAATTATAATGCGATTTGATAAGATTTAGGATTCATGGGATGGGGAAGGAAACTACAGGGAATGTTACTCTCGCTCCTATCCAGAATTATCTTTGCTATCCTTTCTTCTACATCTCTGGAACTATTCGGAGGCCTATAGAAAACTCTCAACTCCTCTGACTCCATGCACAACTTCCCACTACTATCCTTGATTGGCCCTAGTCTTTCTCTAGGCGAAAGTGAGGACTGCCGATGCTGGAAAAGCCCAGCAGGTCAGCAGTATCTGAGGAGCAGGAAAATCGACGTTTCGGGCAAAAGCCTTTCATCAGGAAGGGTTTCATCATTCCTGATGAAGGGCTTTTTCCCGAAACATCGATTTTCCTGCTCCTCGGATGCTACCTGACCTTCTGCGCTTTTCCAGCACCACACTCTCAATCCTAATCTTTCTCTGATCATTTTTTTTTATTCTTGATTATACCTATAGAAAGCTTTAGGGTTTTCTAAAATCCTCTCTGCCAACGACTTCTCATGTTCCTCTCCTGGCTCCTCGTAGCTCTCTCTCCTGGCTAATTTGTAACACTCAAGCATCCTAACTGAGCCTTCACGACTCATCGAAACACAAGCTGCCTTCTTCCTCTTGACAAGAGGTTCAACTTCTTTCGTAAACCACAGCACCCTCACTCGATCACTTCCTCCCTGCCTGACTGGTATATACTTATCAACGACATGTAGTAACTGTTCCTTGAATAAGCTCCACATTTCAATTGTGCCCATCCCCTGTAGTTTCCTTCCCCATTCCATGAATCCTAAATCTTATCAAATCGCATCATAATTACCATTCTCCCAGCAATAACTCTTGCCCTATGGTATATACCTATCCCTTTCTATGGCTAAAGTAAACATAACTGAATTGTGGTCACTATCACCAAAGTGCTCACCTACCTCCAAATCTAACACCTCTCCATTAGCCATTACCCCAAATCCAATGTCACCTCGCCCTTTGGCCTGTCTACACAGTGTCAGGAAACCATCCTGTACGCATCGGACAAAAACTGATCCATCTAAAATACTTGAACTATGGTATTTCCAGTCAATATTTGGAAAGTTAATGTCACCCATAACAACTACCATGTTACTCTCGCTCCTATCCAGAATTATCTTTGCTATCCTTTCTTCTACATCTCTGGAACAATTCAGAGGCCTATACAAAACTCCCAACGGGTAACCTCTCCTTTCCTGTTTCTAATCTCAGCCCACACTACCTTAGTAGACAAGTCCTCAAATATCCTTCCTGCCACCGTAATACTGTCCTTGACTAACAATGCTACACCTCTCCCCCCCCCCCCCCCCCACCTTTTTTTACCATCTTCCCTGTGCTTTCCGAAACATCTAAATCCCAGAACCAGCAACAATCATTCCTGTTCCTGCTCTATCCATGTCTCGGAAATGATCACAACATCGAAGTCCCAAGTATCAACCCATACTGCAAGTTCACTTACCTTGTTCCAGGTGCTCCTAGCATTGAAGTAAACACACTTAAAACCACTTTCCTGTTTGCTGGTGAACTCGTGCAACCTCGAAACCTTCATTTCTGACCTTACTATTTTCAACCTCCTGGACACTGGAACTACAATTTAGGTGAATTAGTTTAAACCCTCCCGAAGAGTATGAGCAACTTTTCCCCCCAGGATATTGGTACCCCTCTGGTTCAGGTGTAGTCCATGTTGTCGAGATCCCACCTACCCTAGAATGAGCCTCAATTATCCAGATATCTGAAACCCTCCTTCCTGCACCATCCCTGTAGATACGCGTTCAACTCCTCTCTCTCCCTGTTCCTTGCCTTGTTATCATGTGGCACGGGCACAGTGTTTGTTCGAGCACTAAGCATCCACCCTAGCTCCCTGAATTTTTTGCCTTAATTCCCATCCCTTTTCATACCTATGTCGTTTGTACCTACATGCACCACGACTTGGGGCTGCTCCCCCTCGTCCTCAAGGATCCCGAAAACACAATCAGAGTCATCACGAACCCTGGCACCTGGGAGGCAATACACCAACTGTGAGCCACTCTTGTTCCCACAGAACCTTCTATCTGTCCCCCTCACTATGGAGTCCAGAGTTACTAATGCTCTGCTCCTCTTCCCCCTTCTCTTCTGAGCAACAGAGACAGACTCTCTGCCAGAGACCTGTACCCCATAGCTTTCCCCTGGTAAGTCCCCACCCCCACCCTCCCAAAGTATCTAAAATGGTATACTTGTATACTTGAGTGGAATGGCCACAGGGATTCCCTGCACTGCCTTCTGGTTCCCTTTCCATCCCCTGACTGTAAGCCATCTGTCTTTTTCTTGCACCTGAGGTGTTATTACCCCTCCGTGACTCCAATAACGCCCTCCACCTCTCGAATGATCCAAAGTTGCACCAGCTCCATTTCCCAAACACAGTTATCGAGGAGCTGGAGTTGGGTGCACTACCTCAGAGGAAGTTAGCAGGGACACTAGTGGTGACCCTTACCTCTGACATTCTGCAGGAGGATGGTAACTGTGGTAAGCACTGAAACTTTATATTGTGGAATCTCTTGATGAGGTACTGATAGAGCAAATCTTCTATTGAAAGGAACAACATAGACATGAACTTGTGGATTTTTATTTATTAGATATGTGCAAACCCTGGAATAATAATGAGTACTCCTCTCCAAACTGTTATCCCCAACTTAAACGTCTGAACAAATATTAACCTGCTAACCCCATCTTTGATGGAGTCAATTATAGTAATTTTGTGTTGCTACTGAACCTAGGGCTATCTTGGGCGCATGGCAGAAATTTAGAGAGCAAAGGTCTTTTTCCAACTTAGCCACGATTGAACTGCATCTTCAAAAATGTTTTCCTGTTTAGTTTAGATTTTAAATTTGTATCTGTCTTTTTTAAAAAAGAGCTGTAGTCACAATGAAATTTTTTTTAAATTTTTTCCTCCAATCGGAAAGTAGATCCATTTTTAACTAAGCTACGTACTGAAAGTAGGCACAAAGTAAACAAATATCTACAAGCTCAGCTTTTCTGCCTCTTTTATACAACATATTTTGGATCATTTGGCTCGTTAAACCTAGTTATTCACATTTAGTCACTTTTGGCATACTTAAACTGGTAAGAATCAAGTCTTTATGGCAACTAAATTGTATTGTACCTTTACTTGAGTCCATTATCGAACATGATGCTCAGATCTGTTTTAGAAACCCTTCTCTCCTGTTGCTGATATTCATTACATATTTAAATCATAGTATATGTTGTTTGAAGAGCATTATTGATCACTGCTAATGACTAAGCCACAGGCAGTGCCGAAGTGTATCTTCTGTCATTCACCATACAGTTTTAGAGTCATAGAATCATACATGGAAACAGACACTTTGGCCCATGATGACCAGATTTTCTAAACTGAGCTAGTCCCATTTTCCTGCCTCTGGCCCATATCCCTTAACCTTTCAGATCAATGTACCTGTCCAAATGTCATTTAATAGTTGTAACTGTACTCCCCTCTACGACTTCCTTTGGTAACTCTATCCATAGATGCACCACCCTCTGTGAAAACATTATTCCTCAGGTCCCTTTTTAAATCTTTCCCACCTTACCTTAAACCTATGCCTTCTAGTTTTGGACTCCTCTGCCCTGGGGAAAAGACCTTTGCAATGCATCTTATCTTTGCCCCACATGATTTTATAAACCTCTATAAGGTTTATAACTTCAGCCTCTTACACACCAGAGGAAAACATCTCATCTTATCCAGACTCTCTTTATAACTCAAACTTTCAGTATCGTAATATCCTCGTAAATCTTTTTTTGTACCCTGTCCATTTTAATAACATGCTTCCTATAGCAGGGTGACCAGAGTTGTACACAACTGCAAATATGGCATACCAGTATCTTGTACAGTCAGAATATAATGTCCCAAGTCCTGTACTCAATGCTCTGACAGTGAAGGCAAGCATGCCAAATGCTACTTGCACCACCTTGTCTACCTGTCATGCCACTTTCAACTGTGTACCTGCATCCTTTGGACCCTATCGTTCACTGTCAAAGTCTTGCTCTGGTTTGACTTATTAAATTGCAGAACCTCACATTTATCTAAACTAAACTCCATCTGCCATTCCTTGGCCCACTTGCCTAGTTGATCAAGATCCCTTCTTCACTGTACATTATACCACCAATGTTGGTGTCATCTACAAACTTACAAACCATGCCTCCTATATTCTCATCCAAATTGTTCATATAAATGACAAATACAATTGACAGCACTGATTCTTGTGACACACTGCAGGTCACAGGCCTCAAGTCTGAACAACAACCCTCTACTATTTTCAACAAAAGATGCAAACAGAAAATCAAGCCCTCCCCTTCCCCCTCCACCCCGAAACTGCCCCCATCGGATACTTCTGGGGTGAGGACAGTACTGGGTTAAGTACAGAGTAAAGCTCAATCTTTGCTTTTGAAGCAGAAAACTAAAAGGATCCCCATCTCTCGAACTGCTGGTGGCCCACGCATGAAACAGAGTTCAGCAGTAAGATGCCAATGAGAAATAATCTCTGTTTCCAAAGTAAGCTACTAATAACCTTAGGAGCTTAAAGAGCAAATTTAACTTTTTAGGCAGGCTTTGTCTTCAGACTCCAGTTGGCCCAAGTGAAAATCTGAGAATATTATTTTTGCACCTGGAACTGACACATCACCTCCTCTAGGCAGATTCTTGTGGTTGTTCATTGCTATATCCACTCTGTGTAACCTTTTGAAAATGCATCCCTGTATTTCTCTAATCATCCAGAGAGTGGTAGAATGCTGGTGATGAGGTCAGAATTTCCTATGGTCCTATGAAGCATTCTTGGAATGATGCATATGAAAGGAGCTCATCCAGCCTATGTGTGAAACTATCTAGGTAGTCTCACTGCCCTGTTGTTTCTCATGGCTCTGTACATTTTTGTTTTCAAACATTTATCCAATCCCCTCTAAAAATTAGTGCTGAATCTGCCTCCGCCAATCATTTATTCAGGGGTTTTTTAGATTAGATTAGATTACTTACGGTGTGGAAACAGGCCCTTCGGCCCAACAAGTCCACACTGCCCCGCCGAAGCGTAACCCACCCTTACCCCTACATCTGCATCTACCCCTTACCTAACACTACAGGCAATTTAGTATGGCCAATTCACCTGACCTGCACATCTTTGGAGTGTGGGAGGAAACCGGAGCACCCGGAGGAAACCCACGCAGACACGGGGAGAACGTGCAAACTCCACACAGACAGTCGCCTGAGGCGGGAATTGAACCCGGGTCTCTGGCGCTGTGAGGCAGCAGTGCTAACCACTGTGCCACCGTGCCGCCCGGGTGTTGCATTCCAGATTCTAAAAATTTGCTGCTTAAATTCTCCTTAACTGCTCTTTGCTCTTTGCTTTTATTTTTGTTAATTATCTTAAATCTGTGTCCATGAGATCATAAGAAATAGGAACAGGAGTAGACCATTTGTACTTCCAAGTGTGTTCTGCCATATAACAAGAGATGTCTCTGATCTGACATCTCTTATGTCCACTTTGGTGCTCCTTTATTCTAAGGCTATGTCTCTGATCCTAGACACTTCGATGAGGGAAAACACCCCCTCGGCATTTACTCTGTCAAACCCCTTAGGAATTCTAATGTCTTTCAGTGAGATCACCTCTTATTCTTCTAAACTCCAGTGAGTAGAGACAATCTGTTTAGCCTTTGCTCATAAGATAGTCCCTCCATACGAGAGATCATGCAAGTGAACTGTCTCTGAATTGCCTCCAAAGGAATGGTATCTTTCCTTCAATAAGATGATTAAAACTGCTTGTAGTACTTCAGATGTGTTATCACCAGTACCTTGTACGGTTGCAGTAGACTTCCCTGTTCTTCTACTTCAACCTCTTTATGAGTTTACATGTTCTCCCCCTGTCTGTGTGGGTTTCCGCTTGGCGTTCCGGTTTCCTCCCACAGTCCAAAGATCTGCACAATAGTTGGATTTGTCATGGTCAAATTACCCATCATGTCTTTCCTTCCTTCAGCCTCCTGTGTGGGGCAAGAGCCTCCAGCTCTGGGGTACCCCAGCCTACTACTGGAAGTAGAATACTTCATTCTACTGGTGGCCCACGCGTGAAACAGAGGTCAGCAATCCACCAGTTTAAGGTGCCAATAAGAAATAAAGTCTCCTCATTGGGCCTTATTCACCACAACTGATTGTGTCTGTGGAGTAGGCAATTGATCCTACTTTCCATCTACCCTTTGAAACTTCCCTAGCAGCGGGAATGCATCACTGATCCCTCCTGGTGTGGTTCGCTACCATTTTCTTGGCCTGTCTGCCTCCAAGCATGCATAACGTAATGTCAGGAAAATTTAGTGCACCATTTCAGTTTTAGAACTTATCCACTGAATTGTCAAACGTTAGAGATGTAACAGTTAAAGCAAATGCAGAAAATAAATATGGGAGAAAAAGAAGAAAAAACGAAAGGAAAGGCTTGTGACGAGATGAAAAGCAGATGTGCTTAAATTGCAAAAGGGATGTTGCTGCAAGGTAAAGAGGAACAGTAATAGATCCCAGTGGGGCAGCTGAGACTGCAGGGCTGTCAGCTGTTGATCAGATAGAGTCATAGAGATGTACAGCATGGAAACAGACCATTCGGTCCAACCCGTCCATGCCGACCAGATATCCCAATCCAATCTAGTCCCACCTGCCAGAGCCCGGCCCATATCCCTCCAAACCCTTCCTATTCATATACCCATCCAAATGTCTCTTAAAAGTTGCAATTGTACCAGCCTCCAGCACATCCTCTGGCAGCTCATTCCATACACGTACCACCCTCTGCGTGAAAATGTTGCCCCCTTGGGTCTCTTTTATATCTTTCCCCTCTCTCATCCTAAACCTATGCCCTCTAGTTCTGGACTCCCCGACCCCAGGGAAAAGACTTTGTCTATTTATCCTATTCATGCCCCTCATAATTTTGTAACCCTCTATAACCCTCAGCCTCCGACGCTCCAGGGAAAACAGCCCCAGCCTGTTCAGCCTCGCCCTGTAGCTCAGATCCTCCAACCTTAGCAACATTCTTGTCAATCTTTTCTGAATCCTTTCAAGTTTCACAACATCTTTCCGACAGGAAGGAGACCAGAATTGCATGCAATGTTCCAACAGTGGCCTAACCAATGTCCTGTACATCCGCAACATGTCCTCACAACTCCTGTACTCAATACTTTGACCAATAAAGGAAAGCATACCAAACGCCTTCTTTACTATCCTATCTACCTGCGACTCCACTTTCAAGGATTATGAACCTGTACTCCAAGGTCTCTTTGTTCAGCAACACATCCTCTAGGACCTTACCATTAAGTGTATAAGTCCTGCTAAGATTTGCTTTCCCAAAATGCAGCACCTCGCTGCATCTGCAAACTTACTAACTGTACCTCTTCTGCTGACATCCAAATCATTTATGTAAATGACAAAACATAGAGGACCCAACACCGACCCTTGTGACACTCCACTGGTTACAGGCCTCCAGTCTGTAAAACAACCCTCCACCACCACCTCTGTCTTCTACCTTTGAGCCAGTTCTGTATCCAAATGGCTAGTTCTCCCTGTATTCCATGAGATCTAACCTTGCTGATCAGTCTCCCATGGGGAACCTTGTTGAACGCCTTACTGAAATCCATATAGATCACATCTACTGCTCTGCCCTCATCAGTCTTCTTTGTTACTTCTTCAAAAAACTCAATCAAGTTTGTGAGACATGATTTCCCACGCACAAAGCCATGTTGACTATACCGAATCAGTCCTTGCCTTTCCAAATACATGTACATCCTGTCCCTCAGGATTTTAACTTTCAAAACTTGCCCACCAGCGAGGTCAGGCTCACCGGTCTATAGTTCCCTGGCTTGTCTTTACCACCCTTCTTAAACAGTGGCACCACGTTTGCCAACCTCCAGCCTTCCGGCACCTCATCTGTGACTATCGATGATACAAATATCTCAGCAAGAGGCCCAGCAATTACTTCTCTAGCTTCCCACAGAGGTCTTGGGTGCACCTGATCAGGTCCTGGGGATTTATCCACCTTTAACTGTTTCAAGGCATCCAGCACTTCCTCCTCTGTAATTTGGACATTTTGCAAGATGTCACCATCTATTTCCCTACAGTCTATATCTTCCATATCCTTTTCCACAGTAAATACTGATACAAAATATTCATTTAGTGTCTCCCCCCGTTTTCTGCAGCTCCACACAAAGGCCGCCTTGCTGATCTTTGAGGGGCCCTATTCTCTCCCTAGTTACCCTTTTGTCCTTAATATATTTGTAAAAACCCTTTGGATTCTCCTTAATTCTATTTGCCAAAGCTACCTCATGTCCCCGTTTTGCCCTCTTGATTTCCCTCTTAAGTATACTCCTACTTCCTTTATACTCTTCTTAGGATTCACTCAATCTATCCTGTCTGTACCTGACATATGCTTCCTCAATTATGCTTAATTATTCCTCAATTATTCCTCAAATATGCTTAACCAAACCCTCAATTTCTTTAGTCATCCAGCATTTCCTATACCTACCAGCCTTCCCTTTCACCCTGACAGGAATATACTTTCTCTGGGTTCTTGTTATCTCATTTCTGAAGGCTTCCCATTTTCCAGCCGTCCCTTTACCTGTGAACATCTGCCTCCAATCAGCTTTTGAAAGTTCTTGCCTAATACCGTCAAAATTGGCCTTTCTCCAATTTAGAACTTCAACTTTTAGATCTGGTCTATCCTTTTCCATCACTGTTTTAAAACGAATAGAATTATGGTCGCTGGCCCCAAAGTGCTCCCCCACTGACATCTCAGTCACTTGTCCTGCCTTATTTCCCAAGAGTAGGTCAAGTTTTGCACCTTCTCTAGTAGGTACATCCACATACTGAATCAGAAAATTGTCTTGTCCTCACTTAATAAATTCCTCTCCATCTAAACCTTTAACACTATGACAGTCCCAGTCTATGTTTGGAAAGTAAAAATCCCAGACCATAACCACCCTATTATTCTTATAACAGCTGAGATCTCCGTACAAGTTTGTTTCTCAATTTCCCTCTGACTATTGGGGGGTCTTTAATACAATCCCAATAATGTGACCCTCCCTTTCTTATTTCTCTGTTCCACCCAAATAACTTCCCTGGATGTATTTCCGGGAATATCCTCCCTTAGCACAGCTGTAATGTTATCCCTTATCAAAAATGCCACTCCCCTCCTCTCTTGCCTCCCTTTCTATCCTTCCTGTAGCATTTGTATTCTGGAACATTAAGCTGCCAGTCTTGCCCATCCCTGATTCTGGATTGGTGGTGCTGGAAGAGCACAGCAGTTCAGGTAGCATTCAGGGAGCTTCGAAATCGACATTTCAGGCAAAAGCCCTTCATCAGGAATAAAGGCGGTGAGCCTGAAGCGTGGAGAGATGCTGCCTGAACTGCTGTGCTCTTCCAGCACCACTAATCCAGAATCTGGTTTCCAGGATCTGCAGTCATTGTTTTTACCTCTGCCCATCCCTGAGCCATGTTTCCGTAATTGCTATGATATCCCAGTCCCATGTTCCTAACCATGCCCTGAGTTCATCTGCCTTCCCTGTTAGGCCCCTTGCATTGAAATAAATGCAGTTTAATTTATTAGCCCTACCTTGTCCCTGCCTGCCCTGACTGTTTGACTCACTTCTGTTCTCAGCTGTACCTGTCTCAGATCGATCTCTTTCCTTACTATCTCCCTGGGTCCCACCCCCCCACCTTACTAGTTTAAATCCTCACAAACAGTTATAGCAAATTTCCCTGCCAGTATATCAGTCCCCTTCCAATTTAGGTGCAATCCGTCCTTCTTGTACAGGTCACTTCTACCCCAAAAGAGATTCCAATGATCCAAAAAATGTGAATCCTTCTCCCATACACCAGCTCCTGAGCCATGCATTCATCTGCTCTATCCTCCTATTCCTGTCCTCACTAGCTTGTAGCACTGGGAGTAATCCAGATATTACTACCCTTGAGGACCTCCTTTTTAAATTTATACCTAACTATCAGTAATCTCCCTTCAGAGTCTCAACCTTTTCCCTTCCAATGTCGTTGGTTCCAATGTGGACAATGACCTCCTGCTGGCCCCTCTCCCCCGTGAGAACATTCTGCACCCTCTTTGAGACATCCTTGATCCTGACACCAGGGAAACAACACACCATTCTGCTCTTTCTCTGCTGGCCACAATCATTCATTCAGGCCTGTTTGCCTAAGCCCTTTTGCTTCTGCACTTCTAATATCCTTCTGCCATCGAATGTTTGCATCAATCTTTTGCTCACCTCTTCTGACTCTTCAATGTGATTTAGCTTCTATAAATATCATGGATGTTCTTTCCCCAACCCCACCAAGATTAAAGGCAGCAGATTGAAAGCAAATTATTTGTAATGATACAGGAAAGCATATCAAAGAATTTAGCATTGTGATGTGGAGTTCTTTTAGAAAATATAGATGGAGACTGATTTATACTGAAATAACTAATTTTGTTTCTGTTACATGAGAATTTGGCAAGTGTTTTGAAGATCAAATTTGACATATTTGTCTATTTTCCTATGAAAGCTGTACTGACCCTTGACTTCAGATTAAAGAAAGTAGGAACAAAGAAGAGAAAAATAACAACAAACAACAAAAATAAAGATAATTAAGTAAAATTGGAGATGCAGACATGCAACTCTTAAAGCTGAGAGCCTGACTTAAAAAGATATCTCGGGATTCATTTCCTCTTGTGTGCAGCCAGAATAAATAAATCATCTTATGATAATTTTTTGTGTCTGTAGGAATAACTGGCATGTATTTTCAAAATTTATGTTGAATTCTAATTATTCCCATAATTTTCCCATTAATTTCAATTTTCCCATTTCCAGCGAAAATATTTTCTCAAGTGGGATTCCGAGAATCAGACTGGGAGGGATTGGTGGAGTCTTTTCTCCCATATACCTACCAGACCAAGCCAGCTTAGACCTTAATTGTAGCCTAGGTCAGTGCTATGTCACAAGCGAACTAGGACTTGCAGCAATGCAGGAAGAAGATCAGTGATCTGCCCTGTGCTAAGAAGAGTACCAATATTTTCTCTCTGTATCTTTATATTCACAGGTCCACTGCTCATTGTAACTATGCCACTGTACACACCTCTCACTCAGGCTCATTGACTACAACACTTAGTGTCGCTTGAATCATGTCCACTCAACAGCTCTCACCCACCTCACCCTCCAAAGCTACCAACCCTCTTGCTGCTTACACTTCCCTGTTATTCATTGGGGACACCTTATCACTTATGCTTGTGCATCACTTTTAGCAGATTTTCCATCCACTTCCTCCACATTTATTTCCTCCCTTTGTATCGTTGAAGGAAAAATCCCCTCTTCCCCCAGCCCAAGCCCAGACTGATAGTTTCACAGCAATCTAACTAATCTACTGCAATCCCTGGACTGTTTGTACTTGAGTTTCAGAACTGAGCATGACCTGCCCCTGGATTGTTATAGAATGAGCTCTTGATACCCCTCGCTGACCGTAAGTTTCATTCAGGCATTAAGCACTGTTTCCTTTATCTTTCACACACAGCCATTTGCTTGAAATGCATGTAGTGTGTTTGCCATGTAAACTGCTCCATGCTTCATGTGTAACACTGACATGGCACTGTGTCATACATGACATGTCTCTCCTCTTGACTGTCAAGTGCTCTCCACTGTAAGTAGATTTCCTTCTATGCTAAAAAGCTGGCAGCCTTTAACTGAGTGTTGAAGTCCTTTGCACTAAGCAAGCAATGTGACCCACAGAGAGACTGGCAGCATGTACCTGAGTGCTGAAGACCTGTGTAAACTCTGACCCATACAGAGTCTGACAGCTTTAAGACAGTTCTAAAGTTAGTGAGTGCGCGCTAAGAAAGCAATGTGAAGTATATGGAGGCTGGCAGGCTCCAAGTCAATGCAAGATGAGTGAGCACTGAAGAAAGCAAGCTAAGAGCCATAATCTGAAACCTCTTTAGATGTATGAAGTGATGTGCATCCCTGCGCATAAAGCAACTTGGCAGAAGCATGCAAGATGTAGGTGGCCCTGGGCTCCAGAGTAAAGCTTTTGAGGGATGATGTGGTGTGGGAGTTTGTCTCAGAGCAGGTATGATGACATGGTGAAACTAATGGTTTGCTGATGCTGATATTAAGTGTGAAGGTCAAGAAGGATATTGTCCACAGAGCATTCAGGGACTTTGTGCTGAAGACCTAGTTGGATGATGATCAAGACAAGCATTCAGAGAGTACAAGAGTTTGTATCACGAATCTTAGTTTAACATTTTGATTTTTTTCTCTTATTGTTATATTATTCCTTTTTTTTTCCTGCTTTCTTTCCTTTGAATTCAAGGTCATTACAGCTTTCACAGAAAAGTAGACAAATATGTGGAACTTTATTCTTTAAAACACTTGTCAAATTTTCATGTTACTAAAACAGGATTAGTTCAGTGTAAGTCAGTCATCATCTATATTTTCTGATCATAGCCACTCTGACGCGCATTTTAGGTATTTGCACTATCTGATTCTTTAGGAAAGGAGAGGAGAATTAGGTACAGCGTTCAAATAAGCTGAGCTGGGGTTTTAATGAGATGTAAATTTATGGGAATTGGATAGCTGTTGCTCAGTGATAACATTTTGAAGTCAATAGTTAAGGCCCGAAGGGAAAATTGCAAAAGGTTTTCTTCCATGTCAAGAATCAAAATGTTTTCATTCTTTCCACATTTTCCCATTTTTGCTCAGGCCTGGATCAGGAAACAATAAATCCTGCCCTCTGTTTTTGTTCAATCATCAATATCTATTTTTATAATTGTAAGTAGGATAGAACATGCTTAATTATTCAGCATCTTGGATTGGTCCAATGTAGGACCTGGATATGGAAAACAAATATTATGTATGATTCCCCAAAGTTTACCAAAATTCACTGGACTCCGGTGGACTGGAAGACAGCGAATATCACGCTGCTGTTTTAAAAAGGGTGTAGGCAAAAGGCAGATAACTATAGGCCAGTTAGCTTAACATCTGTAATTGGGAAAATGCTGGAGACTATCATTGAAGAAAATAGTGAGACATCTGGATGGAAATGATTCCATCAGGTAGATGCAGCATGGATTCAGGAAGGGAAGGTCGTGTTTGACAAACTTACGGAGTTCTTTGAGGATGTAATAAGCACGGTGGTTGGAGGGGAGCAGGTGGATGTTGTCGACTTGGATTTCGATAAGGTGCCACATAAAAACTATTCCATAAGATAAGTATGCATGGAGTTGTGGGTAATATACTGACCTGGATAGACGACCGGTTAACCAAAAGAAAGCAGAGATAAATGGGTGCTTCTCTGGTTGGAGGATCAGTGGTGACCCTCTTGGGTCAGTGTTGGGCCCATAACTGTTCATGATACATATCAATGATTTGGAAGAGGAGACCGGAGTGGGCGTGGGGGCGAAGAGGTCAGGAAGAAGATTGCAGGTTAGGAAGGCGGTGCTGAGTTAGAGGGATTCTTCCTGATCTCTCCGCCCCCACCCCCACTCCATCCTATCACCCTCACCTTGACCTCCTTCCACCTATCGCATTTCCAACGCCCCTCCCCCAAGTCCCTCCTCCCTACCTTTTATCTTAGCCTGCTGGACACACTTTCCTCATTCCTGAAGAAGGGCTTATGCCTGAAACGTCGATACTCCTGCTCTTTGGATGCTGCCTGACCTGCTGCGCTTTTCCAGCAACACATTTTCAGCTCTAATCTCCAGCATCTGCAGTCCTCACTTTCTCCTGGGGGATATGGGGAATGTTTTATCATTCAGAGCTGACCTGTGTATGCTTCTGTTTATAATAAGAAATTTTGTTGATGGTGCTCTTCATGAGCTAAGATGATGGCATCTGAGGAAACTTTATGATGATTCATCTCTTAAATTTTTGTGCGAATGTGATATTAAAAAAACCCATCTGACCCATCAAGACCATTGCATGGAGTTTCATGAAGCAAAAGAAATTCACGTAATTAGCTCTGTAATGCAGCATAAGTGACAAATTAAACTGTGAGATTTTAATTATGCGTCAGAAAATCAAGCATTGAAATCTTTTAAAAAAACGGACTTAACCCTGATCTTGTCATATTAGTGCAGACTAACATTAGAGCTCAGGGTCAAAACCTGTGGTGCTGGAAAGCACAGCCGGTCAGGCAGCATGCAAGGAGCAGGAGAATCAACGTTTTGAGCATAAGCTTTTCAGCAGGAATGAGGGGGCAGGGCCCAAGGGGGCTGAGAGATAAATGGGAGGGAGGATGGGGCTGGGGCTGGGGGCAAGGTAGCTGTGAGTGTGATAGGTAGATGTGGGGGGGAGCTGATGGTGATATGTGGGAGTGGAGGATGGAGTGGATAGGTGGGAAGGCAGATGGACAGTTAGGACAGTTCAAGTGGGTGGTGCTGAGTTGGAGGATTGGATCTGGGATAAGGTGGGGGGAGGGGAGATAAGGAAACTGGTGAAATTGACGTTGATTCTGTGTGGTTGGAGTGTCCTAAGGCGGAATGCGAGGCGTTCTTCCTCCAGTTGACGGGTGGCTGGGATTTGGCAGAGCCGGCCCAGGACTTGCATGTCCTTGGCAGAGTGGAAGGGGGAGTGGGAAGTGATCGGCCACAGGGGGTTGTTTTAGTGCATGCGTGCGTGCATCCCGGAGATGTTCTGTGAAACATTTTGCAAGTTGGCGTCCTGTCTCCCCAGTGAAGGGGAGACCACGTCGAGAGCCTCAGACACATTAGATGAGGTGTTTGGAGGTGAAGGAAAAATCTGCTGGATGTGGAAGGATCTTTTGGGACCTTGGATGGAGGTGAGGGGGAGGTGTGGGCATAGGTTTTACACCTCTTGCATTGGCAAGGGAAGGTGCTGGGAGTGGAGGGTGGTTTGGTGGGCGGTGTGGACCTAATGAGAGAGTCACGGAGGGAATGGTCTCTGTGGAATGCTGAAAGGGGTGGGGAGGGAAATCTTTCTTGGATGATGTCATCTGACTGTAGGTGGCAGAAATGGTGAAGGATGATGCGTTGTATCTGGAGGTTGGTGGGGTGGAAGGTGAGGACCATGGTGGTTCTGTCCTTGTTGCGGTTGAAGGGTGGGGTTCAAGGGCGGAGGCGTGGGAACTGGAGGAGATGTGTTGGAGGGTACTATTGACCACGTGGCAGGGGAAATTGCAGTCCTTGAAGTAGGAGGCCATCTGGGTGTTCTGGAGTAGAATATTAGAGTTCAGCCATCTTAGTTGTTGTGCCTTTTACTACACCAAGTATTTGCATCCCTGCTAACTTCTGTCACAATGTTTGAACTCTTGGGTAAATTCATCAAAACTTGAAGTTGTATCTGGGAAGAAACTTAAGATTTTATAAAGGTGGGTGAAATGACTGAGAATATTCCAAGAATAATAGGCTTTGACAGGTGATTGCTTAATCAGTAGTCTTTAGTGCAAGCTCAAAATAGATTAAAAATGAAAGCAAAAGCTTTAAAAATAAAATGCTTTAAAGATCTGTGCAGTACTAGCCAAGGAATGTTTATTGCCCATTCAGATACCCCGAATGTAGTAGCAGTCAATATGGAGTTATGTGGGACTGAAGTTATAGCATGGAAAGAGACCCTTCGGTCCAACCAGCTTATGCCAACCATAATCGCAAACTAAATTAGTGCCACCTGCCTATGGTTGGCCCATATCTCTCCAAACATTTCTTTATCCACATGTCTTTTAAAAGTTGTAACTGTACCTGCATCCACCATTTCCTCTGGAAGTTGATTCCACGCACGAACCATTCACTATGTAAAAAAGTTGTCTCTCATGTCTTCTTTTAGATCTTTCATCTCTCACCTTAAAAGTATGCCCCTTAGTCTTGAAATACCCCTCATTAGGAAAAAGGTACCTGTCATTCACCTTATCTATACCCATCATGATTTTATAAACCTCCGTAAGATCACCTCTCAATCTCCTATGCTCCAATGAAATTGTCCCAGCCTCTCCTTGTAACTCAAATTCTACATTTCCAGCAACATCCTGCAAAATATTTTCTGAACTCTCCAAGTTAATGATATCCTTTCTATAACAGGGCAACCAGAACTGGTCGCAGTGCTCCAGAAGAGGCCTCACTAACGTTCTGTGCAACCTAAACATGACATTCTCAACTCCTGTACTCAAAGGTCTGAGCAATGAAGGCAAGTGTGCTAAATGCCTTCTTAATCACCCTGTTGACATGTGATGGAAAGAGTGGGGCTGAAAAAGCACAGCAGGTCAGGCAGCATCCGAGGATCAGGAGAATCGATGTTTTGGGCATAAGCCCTTCATCTTATCTAGGCCCATCATGATTTTATAAACCTCCATAAGATCACGCCTCAACTTCCTGTGCCTCACTTTCTTCTTTCTACATGTGATGCAAACTTCAAAGAATTATGTACCTGAAACTTTAGGTCTGCTGTTCTACAATACTATCCAAGGCCCTACTTCTAATTATAGAAGTCCTACCATTGTTTATTTTGCAATAACTTTCATTTGTCCAAATCAAACTCCATCTGCCACTCAGCCCATTGACAGATGTAGGCCTGACTAGGTAGGGTGGCCAATTTTGCTGGAAGAACATTTGTGAACCATCGGGTTCTTTTGACAATCCCATAGTTTTCATGATCCCTTTCAAATGGCCAGATCTATTGAGTTGCTATCACAGTCGGCAATAGTAGAATTTATATTAATGACCTCTTGACTCTTAACATGTTATAGTAATTGTGAAGCTACCATAATTAGACAGAGGAAAAGGAAAACAATATAAACATCAAACCTGATGGTTTGTTTTGAAAGAAAGAAAGAATTACATTTCTGCACCATCTGCTATAACCAAAAATACTTTGCAGAATATTCACTGTTGTGATGTAAAAAATGTGGCAGCCAATTTGTGCACAGAAAACTCTCAGAATGACAGAATGTAAACAAATAATGGAATATTCTGGTTTTGTGATGTTAGTATTGGCCAGATCAATGGAGAGAACCACCCTGCTTCTTTTTGAAATATATTTTATATCTTATTAGAAGTATGCCACTTTTGATGCCACACTGGAATGAGACTTGAATCAACCTCTTTCTGCCTCTGAAGCAATTGTGCTACCAATGTTAAACTGAGTTACGCTATTTTTAAATCAGAGACAAAATAGATTGATTAAATCTCCTTCCATTCATAACTACTAACGAAAGTTTAAATGTAGAAGTGAAGATATTTTATCAGTTGAGCCGTTTACTTTTTTTTTATTATGACAAAATATATTGTCCCAAGTGTGACTAATCTAAAGTCAAGATGTCCTTAATTGGTAGTATGCTTACTGGCTGATAGTTATATGGTTTAACTAAGTCTTTATTTAGGAAAACCATTTCTTCTTAAAAATGATCTGAATGGCATGGAGTTGAGACAACCATCTGCGCTACGTATCTGTTATGCAATGGAATAGAAAAAAGTCAATATTTTCTTTAAATAATTTTGTACATGCATGTATAATGACCAATATAAATTATGTTTCTCAACACATTTAAAAGTTATATCCTTTCTGGAATTTTCTCTGAAGTGAAAAGTTCACTTTTACAAGTCTTTCTTCATGTATTAGATTTCTAAATTCTGCAGTATTAATTGTAGTTCTTTGAATTCTGCCGAGTAGATCAGTGTTTTATGCAAGATACGCTACCCAAGTTGCTCCCACATTTAGCTGGCCTAATTGATGAGAAATTATTATGTTAAATCAATGTTTGAATGCTGATTAGCTTGTTGATGATTTTTTCAACTCTTTTCCTGTGAATGGTTCATAAAAATTTCCCATTCCAACTTTGGAAATAGACCATTGTGCTTTACATCTAAGTTTCAAAATTTTCATTATCTCCAGCTAAAGTTACCAACCCTCCAGGATTGCCCTCCATTTCCAGAACCTAAACATTAGTCACCTGAACACTGCTGTTCAACAGAAATGCCATAGTTTTTTTAAAAAATTCAATGTTTTTTTTAGTTTCTGTTAATATTTATGTATTAGTTACAAGATATTAGTGATGGGAAGGTGGGCTGTTGTAAGTAGGAGATCATGTGATGAATCCTCCAGGAGCACACTTAATGTGAGTTGGCAGTTCCAACTTGTGCCCAATATCATTAACATGGGTCTTTTGTTGTATGAGTTATTAGGAAAATGAGCTGTTGTCAATCTGAGACACACAGGGCAGGTTTATTTCACAGTTGATCCTTTGCTTATACTGAGTTATCTGATCATAGCTGCAGTAGTGGTGGGCAACTGTAGTTAGCCTCCGTATCCAGTTCAAAGTTTGTGAGAAGATTTGTAGCTCGGGTGCTTGTTGTTGTGGTTCTGTTCGCCGAGCTGGGAATTTGTGTTGCAGACGTTTCGTCCCTGTCTAGGTGACATCCTCAGTGCTTGGGAGCCTCCTGTGAAGCACTTCTGTGATGTTTCAGTATCCAGTCTGGAGAAGGAAAGAATATCAGTGACAATCAAGAGCATTGTTTAGTTACATCTTTAAGGAATGTGCCAGATCACACTGGTGATGCTTTTTACAGCAGAGTAGCCAGCGAGCTCTCAATGAAATAGACCTACATGTAAGCCTTTGGGAATATACTTGTCTGAATCCATTAACTCTATCCCTAATAGTGGAATAATGGTTTTGTTCTTTTAAAAAAAATTCTGAGTTTCAAATCTGCAACACTTAATTAACCTGGATCCCATTAATATTCCCAGTCTTACTGTAGACACCTGGCAGCATAGTTTGTCGTAGTCTGCAACTGACTTCGGCTATGGTAATTCATTTGAGCTGATGCATGGAGTTCACAATATTTTGATCTATAGCAGTCATTTCCTGTCAGTGCAAGGATACCTTTGCTTTTTTTCCCCTCAAAACTAACCTCCTTTCCAAAACTACCCCTCCATCCTCACCCCAAATACCAAGGATAAAGAACTAATTGATCATTTTTGTTTTAAGATTGATATTGTCTATCAGTCACTGATCTCTCCTCTGTCTCTTGCTAATTTTAGACCTGACTCCATGCCATTTCATAGGTAAAAACAATGACTGCAGATGCTGGAAACCAGATTCTGGATTAGAGGTGCTGGAAAAGCACAGCAGTTCAGGCAGCATCCAAGGTGCAGTAAAATTGATGTTTCGGGCAAAAGCCCTTAATCAGGAATACAGGCAGAGTGCCTGAAGGGTGGAGAGATAAATGAGAGGAGAGTGGGGGAGGGGAGAAAGAAGCATAGCATACAATAGAGTGAGGGAGGGGATGAAGGTAGGTCAGGGAGGAGGATGGAGTGGATAGGTGGAAAAGAAGATAGGCAGATAGGACAAGTCATGGGAACAGTGCTGAGCTGGAAGTTTGGAACTGGGGTGAGGTGTGGGGGAAGGGGAAATGAGGAAACTGTTGAAGTCCACATTGATGCCCTGGGGTTGATGTGTTCCACTTGATGTGTTCCGAGCGGAAGATGAGGCGTTCTTCCTCCAGGAGTCGAGTGGTGAGGGAGCGGCGGTGAAGGAGACCCAGGACCTCCATGTCTTCGGCAGAGTGGGAGGGAGAGCTGGAATGTTGGGAGGTGTGGTTGATTGGTGCGGGTGTCCCAGAGATGTTCCCTAAAGCGCTCTGCGAGGAGGCGTCCAGTCTCCCCAATGTAGGGGCAACTGCATCGGGAGCAACGGATACAATAAATGATATTGGTGGATGTGGAAGGCTCCTTTAGGGCCTTGGATGAAGGTAAGGGAAGAGGTGTGGGCGCAGGTTTTGCATCTCCTCTGGCGGCAGGGGAAGGTGCCAGGATGGGAGGGTGGGTTGTAGGGGAGCGTGGACTTGACCAGGTTGTCACGGAGGGAACGGTCTTTGCTTTGCAGAAGGCTGAAAGGGATGGGGAGGGAAATATATCCCTGGTGGTGGGGTCCATTTGGAGGTGGCGGAAATGTCGGCGGATGGTTTGGTTTATGCGAAGGTTGGTAGGGTGGAAGGTGAGCACCAGGGGCGTTCTGTCCTTGTTACGGTTGGAGGGGTAGGGTCTGAGGGCGGAGGTGCGAGATGTGGACGAGATGAGTTGGAGGGCATCTTTAACCACGTGGGAAGGGAAATTGCGGTCTCTAAAGGGGAATGGGTCTGAGTGGAATATTCTTCGGAGGGTCAGTGTGGACTTATAGGTCTAGATGTTTCCACACTATAGGGATCCTATGAATCTCTGATTATCAATGATTTACCCTGGCGTAGTCCATTTCCTCATTAAAATCTACTATAGTCACTGTGTCTGCAAAACTTCTGTCTTTATCCATTCTTTTGGCTCATCTTCTTATTTTACTTGTAATAGCCACTCCAGTCTACCTTCTGAACTTGTGGAATCAAAGTGGTTCATTGACACCAGCTAAAATCATAAACTGCATTCCCTGTGCTAATCACGTATTGCTTGTCCTTTTTCAGCATTTGAGCAAGTCATCCACATCACCTTTTTCCAACATTTCCCTTCTGTCTGTGTCTAGTGATCTATCCTTATGTGGTTTATTACTACCGATTTGGATGTAGACATGGTGAGGTTTGGCTGCTTATTACTGGTGCGGATGGTGCTGGAAATGTTAAAGGTAGACTTGCAGCCCCATGCACACTGGTTCTCTGCTCTTATTCTCTTCAGACTGGAGACTGTATTAAAGATGTAAATGAAAAATAACTACACTTTTGTCAAAACCTATTATTAAGAGCAAGCACTGAGGATATTTGAAGTCCGAGTGTGCGGAATACTGTTCTTTATTGATGCTTTTTGATAGCTATAAGCATTATCAAAAAAGAAACATTTACTTATCTTTCATTGTGCTTTCAATTAGTTTTGTTGTTCTGGAAAATATCGTAGCAATTCTGTTTGTTTCTTAAATAGATTTGACAAGGAGGTCAGGTTCACCTTGTGTCACATCCATTGTTACTGAGATTCACTTTACTGATTAAGAGCACCCAGTCAGGAATTTGCTCAGTTTGAGAGCTTGCCAGGTATTTGATTGTAATGTGTTATTAAACCTACGCAGGAGCAATTAAAGGTTATGTAGAAAATACTGGGCCACATTGTAATTTCTAATTCCCCAGAGATACAATTCGACATTAACTACTATTTCAATTTAATTTGTATGGTAGTGAGATAAATTAATATGAACCATTGCTATAGGACATTTTCAAGAAATTTAAAAGCAATGTTAAGAAGGAAATTACCTCAAATTGACAGCAATTATGTTAAAGATACTTTTGTTCCTCTTAAAAAGGAAAGGAATGATCATGATTCTATACTTATTTCTTTATAAGTTCTATCCAGTTCTTTTTAAATGTTTAATTATTAGACTGCATATCTTTGTATGAATTTTGTAATGTGCAGCGTGTCATCCACTTAAAATGTATTGTTCTTTAAAGAGTAAGGTAGTTCCCATCAGTCTTTCACAGTAATCTGTCGGAAGTGGCACAGTGAAGATGTGAAATGTACTTTGTGCGGGTAATGATGATTAATATTAGCTGTTATTCGTGATTCAAAAATGCTAAACTCATGTTATTAATTGAAAGAAAGAGAAATGGAAAAAAAGAAGTGGAGACTGACCTGGTTAAATTTAGAGAAAAACTATTAAGTTTTCACTGATTATTTTAATAACAAGAAATAACCAAAAATTAGCCCAAAAATTAAATGAAATTTCCATGGAATGTGGACATCGCTGACTGGGCCATCCTTAATTGCTCTGGAGAAGATGGTGGTAAGCTGTCTTCTTCAACTGCTGCAGTCCTTGGGATGTAGATAATACCCACAATGTTGTTTGGAAAGAAGTTCCAAGAGTTTGACCCAGTGATAGTAAAAGAATGGTGATATTGTTCCAAGTCAGGATGGTGCGTAGCTTGGAGGTTTGTGTTGTTTCTATTATGAAATGTGAATAGAAATATTTTCTCTGTTTCAGCTCCGAATGTTTTAAGTAAAATTCCTGCTGAAATTTTACAGTTCTTTACCAGGTATTCTCAGGTTTCATAGAAATGGCTCCTCCTTTATAAGGATCTTGCATTCAACATATCCTTCATTTGTTTTGGAGTGCGTGAATAATTTAAATCCACAGTCCTTTTCATTTGAGTATCTGTAAATGTGCAATAGTTTAAAGGGGCTCACTTATGTGTAGCTTGTTGAAGACTTTTGGGTTACTGCATAGCCACACAATTGAGACTGCACATTTACTGCTTAATTAATGCTATAATTTAGGAATTGTAGCATAGCTTTGTTGGATGTACTGGCTATCGCAATTTGCATTTTCCATTACATGTGCTGACCTTCAAGGAGAGCATGCTGAAAATCATTGGTTAAATGAGGCCTAATTATACACTAACAAAATAGAGAAATTAGTACACTACAGCACACTCAGTTGAAATCAATTAGAACACCAATGTTGCTGTTCTATATGAAATTGTATTTGCAAGCTAGCTATCTCTAAACTAGTTCTGCTGCTACAAGCAGCTGGTTACATACCCCAGTTTGATGTCTATGACTGCCGTATAGCGTAAGAGAAAGAGAGCGCTCTCTGTCTCTTCCCCCACAACCCCCCCACCCCCCCAACACTGAAATATCCAGTTGAGCTGTCGGTCAAGGTTACACTTCTGACTGAAATGTTTTCCTTTTGATATGGGAATTTCTATTGCCTATGTCTATGCCCAAACAAATGTCTTCCCTGATTTAATAGAACTCTCAGAGTGGGTATTCCTATTGGATGCTGCCTGAACTGCTGTGCTTTTCCAGCACCACTGTAATCTAAACTCTGGTTTCCAGCATCTGCAGTCAATGTTTTTACCTAAATTTTAACTGGTCTATCAAAATGATTCTCGACAGTGATGAAAATATCACCTACTACACTGGTATAATACACAATTGCAAAGTTTCAGAATTGTCTTACAAGAATTTGCAATGGAAGATCTTTGCATCACCTTTTGAATTAAGTTGCTAAGGCTTTCCCACATTCTTTGCATTCCACACTCCTATTACAAAGTAAAGCATGCTTGTCATTTGTATTGTTTTGAGGGAGAAAGTTCCTGATATTAGAAAGAAATTTACCTGAAGATTGAGATGCTAGTATTGTATGGCACAAACCATTCCCACCCTTGCTGGAAGGCAAGTAGAAAAATTGCAATAATCGTTGTCTTTTGCATGTACAGTTTCAATGCTCTAGAGCTGCATGATACCTTTTTCTCAGGTTAAAAAAACTGACAGTATTACTCCATGAATGTGTTGAAATAACTGAGAATGACAATTGGAAGTTACCTAGGAGTTTTAACTAAATTCAATTCTGAAAAATAAAAAAACTGCAGCGTAACAATCGGTAAAGCTGTATATAAAGAGCTATGGCAGCATGACATAAATGAGAGTATGGGATAGGGATAGGGTGATGGGCTGGTTCTGGGTGGGATGCTTTTTGGAAGGTCAGTATACACTCAAGGTCAAATGGCCTCTTTCTGCACTGTAGTGATTTTATGATTCTAAGAGACTTACAGGAAACTTATATTGTTTGTCCCTTCTCCTCTCTAATAGTGTGACAGATTCAAGATGGCAGTGCTGGCAAGGTAGGCAACATTCAGGCTTCTGTATCTCCTCTCCTTTTTATTTTCTCTCCTTTTTGCCTTCTTTTTTTTCTTCACCTTCTTCCTGTCAGCAGCAGCGGAGAAGGTGACATCAAGTAGGAGAGCGGCCCGAAGGGGACTCTTCGCAAGGTGGCAGCCTGACCTGGCAGCAAAGCCAGAAACTCTGGTTGTGGCACACCTGGAGTGGGGACTTCAGCTGTTGTCGAGGCATCGGCAGTGTGCTTAGAGTGGGGACTCCACGCGACACTGAGGCGGCGGCAGCTGTGAAACCATGGATGTGCGGATTTGAAATAAGGACTCCTGGTTATTGGCAAATCACTGGCTCTGGGTTGTAGTGCAAATATAGGTCCATCAAAGGGCCTAGCATCGGTGGCGCATAGGTAGTCCTGTGACAAATACGTAGTGCTTGAAGAGGGTGACACTGACAGTGGGTCTGGCAAAGGTGGCGGAGGGATGGTGGCACAGGTGTTGTTGGCAAACTGGCTCAGGACCGATGGTGAAGCTGGCAGAACAAAGATGGAGTTTCTTTCATTGTTATTGTTTTTATTCTTTTTATTCTTAAACTATTCAAAATGGCAGTGGATTCTCTTGCCAGTTGCAGCTTTCCATTGTATTTTATTGTTTTGCTCATTCTACAGTACAAGTGACAATAAATCATCATTCGTTAAGCTTTGTGATGCCTGAGCCCAGCTTTCTTAGACTTCTCTTCTTTGACTCGGTTTTCCTTTAACGAACAATTTCAAAACTGTCTTTTGGCTCAAGGTTTCAATCATGCCTTCTAAATTTTCTGTTGGCATAAGATTTTCATTCTTGATATTAACACCAATCAGTTATCTATCCTTCACAGCATAGCTGTCATCAACATCACATTTATCATCCTTTGTCTCTCCGATAATGATAAACTATTACTCAACATCCTTCTCATCTTAGAATTATATAGTACAGAAGAAGCCCTTCAGCCCATCTTGTCAGAGGTTTTCGAGATGGTTGACTACATTATTCTTTTTCAGTATCTCTCCATTGTAGTCCAGCAGTAATTGTCATATTATTCCATTGGTATTTATAACAGGCAAGGCTTTTCTTCTTGCTGTTGCACCCTTAATTCTTCTGATGTCTATGGATCTAACTTTGGATCCCCTTCTACTTCACATGTAAATGCTCCTGTTCAGCTACGTAATTCAAGCACAGTTTTAGTTTCACATGTACACAGATTTGAATGTTGCTGACATTGTTCATCCACAATTGCCCTAGGAAGGTCCAACTCAGCCACCTTTTTGAAATGTCGGAGACTGGGTTATGTGTGCCCCCACAGTTCTGTTTGAGTAGGAGCTTCAGGAATTTAAACCAGCTACAGTGAAGGAATAGCTATACAGTTCGAAGTCAGAATGATTTGCAGAAGAATTTGCAAGTGGCAGATGTCACAATGCTGTTTTTACAACGATTCAGTAATTTATAATCATTGATTGATCTGGCAATTTATTCCAGGTTTGTTAATTGATGTTATTAAGTTTCCCAGGTTATCATGGTGTGATTAAAGCTTGTCTCCCTGGAACATTTATCCTAGTCCTGGATCACTAGTCTAGTAGCATCATCAATTTGCTGCCTTTCCTCTAGCTGTATGAGCATACCCCTCAACTTTTCCACTGTCTCTGATTTATCAGATTGCTTATCTGACATCCAGAACTGGATGAAGGGAAATTTCCTCTGGTTGAATATTGTAAAGACCAAAGTTATTGTATTCAGTCTCTGCTACAAATTTTGTAGCTACCATCTCCATTCCTGATCTCGGCAGTTATCTGAGATTGAATCAGAATGTTTGCATCTTTGTTGCCATACTTAGTTCTGAGATGCGCTTCCTGCTATCACTTAGACTGCTTATTTTCATTACTATAACCTTGTCTGACTCCTCCCTTACCTCAGCTCATCTGCTGCTGAAGCCATCCATGTGCTACACACTGCAAACTAAGTAAGATATCAATAAAACTTAACTTTAGATCTCATGTGCAATTGAGATCAATTGAATTTTTAGTCAAGATGAGCACAGTGGATGTGTTTATTATTTGAAGAAGAGGCTTACTGGACATTAACTTTGTTTCTCTCTCCACAAATGTCGCCATCCCTGCTGAGTTTCTTCAGCACTCTATATGTTTGTTTCAGATTTCCAGCAACTGCAGTGTTTTATTTTTATTTGTATTTTTAATCGCTAGTATCTGACAATAGGAGAATGATCTTCAGAACTGTAATTTTGTTTATCAAGGTCATGAAATAGTAACATTTTATTATGTCACATTTTATTTGATGGCTGGCATTTAATTATTAAGGCAGGGTGCTACTTCTATGGCACATTCGAGGGAACAATCAGCGGTTAGCTCACATTTTTATGCTGCTGTTTCTCACTGGCATATTATCAAAAATGTATTTGAAGGTATTAAGTGATATTGATGAAATTATTCTTATGAACTGTGTCACAAATCTAGTAGTTATAAAATTTAACAGGAGCTCTATTCAAATTGGTAGATTTCTATTGCAATCTATTTTTTTTCTGCAGCTGTTCTCACAAGAAAGTGTCTGTGATTTAATCCATTACAGGGATCAGACTTGACAGAGTTGTAACATGTACGCCTTTGAATTGGAAGTTGAGTATTCAAACCTCACTCCAGCTCTTTGTGCATACAATCCAAGCTTGCAGTATGGAGTACTACATGCTCAGGGACATGGTCGTTTCGGTGTGACATTAAACTGAGGTCTTGTCTTTTCTGTCAGGTGCACATAAAAATTACAATGCAGTGTTCAAAGATCTCGAGTTTTCCTGCTGTCTTGGTCAATATTATTCTCCAGCCAAAATCAATGAAGGAGCCTGTAACTATTTAACTTTGTTTTATGTTGCATCTTGCCACATGCAAATTGCCTACCATAGATTGAGTATAGGAGTTGAGAGGTCATGTGCGGTTATACAGGAAATTGGTTAGGCAAGTTTTGGAATGTTGTGTGCAGTTCTGGTCTCCCTCCTATAGGAAGGATGTTATGAAACTTGAAAAGGTTCAGAAAAGATTTACAAGAATATTGCCAGGGTTGGAGGGTTTGAACTCTGGTGAGAGGCAGAATAGGCTGGAGCATCGGAGGCTGAGGGGTGACCTTATACAGGTTTATAAAATCATGAGGGGCATGGATTGGGTAAATAGAGAGGGTCTTTTCCCTGAGTTGGCAGAGACCAGAACTAGAGGGCATAGTTTTAGGGTGAGAGGGGAAAGATCTAAAAGGGACCTAAGGGGCAACCTTTTCACACAAAGGGTGGTGTGTGTATGGAGTAAGCTGCCAGAGGAAGCTGTTGAGACTGGTAGAATTACAACATTTAAAAGGCATCTGGATGGGTGTATAAATAGGAAGGGTTTAGAGGGATATGAGCCAAGTGTTGGCAAACAGGACTAGATTAATTTAGGATATCTGGCGAGCATGGATGAGTTGGACCAAAGGGTCTGTTTTTGTGCTGTACATCTTTATAACTATAACAGTGCTTCATTGGTTGGAAATCACATTGGGATAACAGTTTTGAAAGACTATATATGTATGCAAGTTCTTTAATGACCATAACTCATTAGAATGAGTTCTCCAGATGCTGAATTCCAAAATGGTTAGCAGTGGCAGATATATGCTTATGCCTCTTTGTATAATTGGCAGTAAATCATGTTTACAGATGATTCCAAGATCTAGAACTTACACATCGGGTTGATTTCTGGTGTTCGAACGATGAGATTTGAGGCATCCCGATGTTGAGTGTCATTTGAGGCAGATGAGCTGCAGCAATTAAGAGGTAGCTTGTCCAATAAATTGTGGCTAAAAGTTTGTCAGAGTCAGGGGTGTTAAATTGCTGGAGCATTGGATGCCATAATTCTTTGGAGATGAGTTGAGAAGAACGTTTCTTCTAACTGAAAATTCAGGGAAGTATATTTTAAAACCTCACCTTGTAAGATCTGATAACCCTCAACTCCACTTTCCTGCCTTTTCCTAAGCTTTGATTCTGTTACTGATGAAAAATCTTTCTCCGTTTTGATTATATTTAATCAATCAGCCTCAACAGCCCTTTGCAGTAAAGACTTGTACAGATTCACCTCTCTGAGAGAGAAAAATATTCTCTTAATCTCTGTTTTAAATGTGCAACTTCTTACAAGATATGCCCCAGTTCTGAGGTTCTCCCAGAATAGGAAACATCTACTCTGCATCTGTCCTATCAAGACCCCTAAGGATAATATATTTTAATAAGGCCTCCTCTCATTTTTCTAAATTATAATGACTACAAGCCTGGCTTACTCAACCTGTCATCATTTTAAAAATAAGCCCTTAATTTCCATGTCAACTTAATCAACCTTCTCTAGACTGCTTCCACTAGCATTATATCTTTCCTTAGATAAGAAGACTAAACTGATCACAGTATTCCAGGTGTGGTCCAATAAATGCTGTGTATGGTTTTAGTAATACCCCCTTATTTTGTATACTCTATTCCCTTTGAAATAAAGGCCAAGATTACATTTGTTTTTCCTATTACTGGTTAAGCTCGATGTTACCTATTTTGGTGTTTCAGGGAGGTTCAGTCTTTTCCCCCTTTTAAATAATATTCAGCTCTTCTATTCCTGCTGCAATCATCTCTCATTATTTTCCATCTGCCAAGTTTTTTCCCTATGTCCATCTATAGACTTCTTGTGGCAACATCATTATTTCTACCTATCTTCAGATCATCTACAAACTTGATAATCATACATTCACTTTGAACATCGGATAGTTGTGACCCTAGGTCTGATCCCTGTGACACTATACTAGTTACAGGTAATGATTCTGAAAATGCCCCCCTTGACCCAACTCTTGTGAGAGTGCATAGTGTTGTGTAAAGTTCACTAGTCTATTTAAAAGTCAATCTGCTGTTATGATCTAAATTTTACCACTTTAAAATTGTCTGGCTATCAGCACTGGAAAGTAGGAGAGATTTTGCTGGCCGGGCACTGATGAAGTGAAGTGGTGGCCTGCCTCTGTCAGCTGCGAGGAGAAAGTGAGAACTGCAGATGCTGGAGAGTCAGAGTCAAAACGTGTGGCGCTGGAAAAACACGGCAGGTCAGGCAGCATCTGAGCAGCAGGAGAGTCAATGTTTTGCATATAAGTCCTTCATCATGAATGTGGGAGGAAGGGGGATGAGAAATAAATAGGAGGGTGGGGGTTGGGCTGTGGGGAAGGTAGCTGGGAAGGTGATAGGTGGATGCAGGTGGGGGGTGATTGAGATAGGTTGGTAGGGAAGATGGAGCGGATAGGTGAGAACGAAGATGGACAGGTAGGACAGTTCAAGAGGGCGATTCTGAGTTGGAAAGTTGGATCTGGAATGAGGTGGAGGGGGGGGAGATTTGTAAACTAGTGAAGTTGACATTTATCCCATGTGGATGAAGGGTCCCAAGGCAGAAGAGGCATTCTTCCTCCAGTCGCCACGTGGCTTGGATTTGGCAGTGATGGATGCCCAGGATTTGCATGTACTTGGTGGAATGGGAAGGGGAGTTGAATTGGTTAGCCATAGGGCAGTGGGTTTGTAGGGTGCGTGTGTCCCAGAGATGTTCCCTGAAACACACTGTGAGTTGGCGTTCTGTCTCCCGAATGTAGAGAAGACCACATCGAGAGCATCAGACACAATGGATGAGGTGGATGGATGTGCTGGAAAACATACCGGATGTGAAAAGATCCTCTGGAGCCTTGGACAGAGGTGAAGGAAGGGTGGGGAAGCATGTGGTTGCAGGTTTTACACCTCTTGTGGCAACAAGGGAAGGTGCTGCACGTGGAGGGTGGGTTGCTGGGTGGCATGGACCTAATGGGGGTGACACAGAGGGAATCATCTCTGTGGAATGCTGAAAAGGGTAGGGAGGGAACTATGTCTCTGGTGGTGGGGCCTGATTGAAGGTGGTAGAAATGGCGGAGGATAATGCGCTGTGTCTGGATATTAATGCGGTGGAAGGTGAGGACCAGGGTGGGGTTTATCCTGGTTGCGAAGATGTAAGGGATGGAGAAGGTTGCCCTCCAGATGTGCTGGAGAGTAATGCTGATCACATGGGAGGGGAAATTCCAGTCCTGGAAATAGGAGCCCATGTGAGATGTTCTGGAATGGAATTTCTCCTCCAGGGAGCAGAGACAGTGAAGCCCGAAGAATTGGGAATAAGTGTTCGAATTTTTACAGATGGAAGAGACGAGTGGGAGGAGGAGTAGTCCAGGTAGCTGTGGGAGTCAGTGGGTTTCAAGTAGATGTCTGTGTTGAGTCAGTCACTGGAGATGGTGATGGAGAAGTCCAAGAAGGGAAGGGAGGTGTCCAAGATGGTCCCAGTGAACTTAAGGTCTGTGTGGAAGTGTTAGTGATGAACTATTAAACCTCCTCGTGGAAGCACAAGGTCACACCGATTTAGTCCTCAATTGTGACTCCCAGCCAATCTCCAAGATTCCCTCTTCCTAAGACAAACATTTTCTATCCTCTTGGACACCCCATCCTGGTTTCTTAGCTGCCCTTGACCTCTTCACCTCAAACTGCTGCTGTGACATTGACTGCTTCAACCTGTTTATCCTTCTCATCCACTCCAGTCTCTCACCCTCACAAAGTACATCACTCCACACCCTCTGTTCCAACACCAAACTCACTATTAAACCAGCGGACAAGGGAGGTGCAGTGGTAGTTTGGTGCACCAACCTCTACGTCTCCGAAGCCAGGCACCAACCCATGGACACATCCTCCTACCACCCCCTCAACCACGACCTCACCTCCCATCACCAAACTACCATCTCCCAGACCGTCCACAACCTTACCATCTGAGAGGATTTCTCAACCGCAGCCTCGAACCTCAGAGTACTGCAACTGCCTTGAACCTCATAGTTCCACAACCCCACCCCGATGGGTTCTACCTCTTATACAAAATCCATAAACCTGACTTCCCCAGTCGATCTATTGTCTCTGCCTGCCCCTGCCCCACCGAACTTATCTCCTCAAATTTTGACGCTGTCCTAGATTAGATTAGATCCCCTACAGTATGGAAACAGGCGCTTCGGCCCAACAAGTCCACATCGACCCTCCGAAAAGCAACCGACCCAGACTCATTCCCCTACGTTTACCACTGACTAATGCACCTAATGCTACGGGCAATTTAGCATGGCCAATTCACCTAACCTGCACATCTTTGGACTGTGGGAGGAAACCGGAGCACCCGGAGGAAACCCATGCAGACACTGGGAGAATGTGCAAACTCCACACAGATAGTTGCCCAAGGCGGGAATTGAACCAGGGTCCCTGGCGCTGAGAGGCAGCAGTGCTAACCACTGAACCACCGTGTCACCCCAAAATGTTGGTCCGCCTTGATCCAGGACCTCCCATATACATTTGCGACACCACTCGCCCTCCACCTCCTTCATTACGTTCGTTTCCCTGGACCCCAAAGCCTCCTCTTCACCATGGGCATCCAGTCCCTGTACACATCCATCTGCCATGGCGAAAGTCTCCAAATCCTCCATTTCCTCCTCTCCTGCCAAACCAACAAGTATCCCTCCGCCGACACTGGTCCTCACCCTCAACAACTTCTACTTCCTTCAGACCAGAGGGCAGCCATGGGCATTCACATAGATCCCAAGTGTGCCTGCCTCTTTGTAGGATATGTGGGACAATCCATTTTTCACAATTACACCAGCACTATCGCCTACCTCTTCCTCAGCTACATTGATGACTGTATTGATGCCACCTCGTGCTTCCACGAGGAAGTTGAACAGTTCATCAACTTCACTAACAACTTTAACCTGACCTTAAGTTCACCTGGACCATCTCAGACACCTCTATCCCCTACCTGGACCTCTCCGTCGACCGATTCAACGTGAACATATAACTCAAACCCTCTGACTCCCACAGCTACCTGACAACACCTCCTCCAACCCCACCTCCAATAAATATGTGATCTCTTACTCTCAATTCCTCCATCTCCGCCATAACTACTCTCGGGAGTGCAATTCCACTCCAGATGACCTCCTCCTATTTCCAGGACCGCAATGTCCTCCAGCGCATCTCCTCCACTTATTGCACCTCTGCCTTTGAACCCCACACCTCCAACCACAATAAGGATGGAATCCCCCTGATCCTCATCTTCCAACCCACTAATATCCTCCAACGTTTTTACTACTACAATCAGACCCCACCACCAGAGACATATTTCCGTCCCTACCCCTATCTGTGTTCCGCAGCGGTGATTCCCTCTGTTTCTCCCTCAGTAGGTCCCACCAACCCACCCTCCATATCCGACAGCTTCCCTTGCCACTACAAGACGTGCAAAACCTGCGCCCACATCTCACCCGCCTCCTCCATCCAAGGCCCCAAAGGATCTTTTCACATCTGGCAGAGATTTTCCTGCACATTCACCCACCCCAGCTACTATGACCACTGGTCTCGATGTGGTCTACTTTATGTCGGGGAGACAGAACACCAACTCACAGAACATTTCAGGGACACACACACTAAACAACCCCAGTGCCCTGTGGCCAACCACTTCAACTTCCCCTCCCACTCCACCAAGGACATGCAAGTCCTGGGCCATCTCCACCACCAAATTCAAGCCACCCGACGACTGGAGGAAGAATACTTCATCTTCTGCCTTGGGACCCTTCAACCACACGGCATCGACATCAACTTCACTAGTTTCCAAATTTCCCTTACCTCCACCTCATCCCAGATCTCAACCTCCAACTCAGAACCGCCCTCTTGACCTATCCCACCTGCCCATCTTCCTTCCCACCTATCTACTCCACCCTCCCACCAACCTCACAGTTGCCCTCCACCTAACACCTTCCCAGCTCCCTTCCCCTAGCCCCATCCCCACACCACCCTGCTATTTATCTCTCCACCCCCTTCCTCACCCCACTTCCCTGATGGAGGGCTTATGCCCAAAACATTGACTCTCCTGCTCCTCGGATGCTGCCTGACCTACTGTGTTTTTCCAGTGTGACACTTTTCGACTCTTCATCAGCTGCTTCCCATTGTGGCCAACTGTTCTCGAATTTCCAAGAATAACCTTGTTTTGAGTGACTTATCTCATGTCCTCTAATTCTTATGTACTGTGAACCTACATTACACACTTTCCTCTCCCCATGTCTTAGCAAAAGCAATGTCTCTATCCAGATGTGTTGAGCAGCCATTCCCCCAAACTCCATTCTTGCAGGTTTGGCGAACACCCCACCCCCACTTACTTTGCTGCCAAAGAAATGGTCATCTTGCTGCTTAACAGCAGCCCTGGCAGCACCACTGTTTATGCTGGCTGTTGCTGAGGCTTTGGGAGAAGAAGTTGATATCTCCATGATGATACATCTTTCAAGGTCAGTTTTTATTTGGAATATGCCAGGACCAGATTGGCAAGCCCTGTTGCTCTGCGGGTAAACCAGCCTGTGATTGTCTCCATTGTTGAGAGTATTCCATAGTGGCAGGTCCTCCTCCCAGCACCTCCACTGCCATTTTATGCTTCCTCGTCCATGTCCAGAGAGCTGGTAAAATCCAGCCCTACACCTTCCTTTGCACTTTAAAGATTTCATAGCTAATTCCTTTAGTCAAAGTGCCTACCATTCCCAAACAAAATTGTGAAATTATTATTATGTGATTTGGAAGGAACCAATCTGAAGCCTATCTATCCTACAGTATTCCATTTTCATCCATATGTTTATCCAATGACCACTTAAATGCCCTTAAAGTTGGCAAGTCTACTACTGTTGCAGGCAGTGTGTTCCATGCCCCTACTACTCTGAGTAAAGAAACTACCCCGGACATTTGTTCTATATCTATCACCTCTCAATTTAAAGCTATGTCTCCTTGTGCTAGCTATCAGCATCCGAGGAAAAAGGCCCTCACTGTCCACCCCATCTAACCCTCTGATTATCTTATGTGTCTCAATAATTCACCTCAACCTTCTTCTCTCTCATGAAAACAGCCTCAAGACCCTCACCTTTTCCTCATAAGACCTTCCCTCCATACCAGGCAACCTCCTAGTAAATCTCCTCTGAACCCTTTCCAAAGCTTCCACATCCTTCCTATAATGTGGTGACCAGAACTGTATGCAATACTCCAAGTGCAGCTGCACCAGAGTTTTGTACAGCTGCAGCATGACCTCGTGGCTCCAAAACCTGATCCCTCTACCAATAAAAGCTACCACACCATATTCCTCCTTAACAGCCCTATCAATCTGGATGGCAACTTTCAGGGATCTATGTACATGGACACTGAGAGCTGTCTGCTCATCTACTCTTACCATTAGCCCAGTACTCTTTATTCCTGTTGCTCCTTCCAAAGTGAATCGCCTCATTCTTTCCCACATTAAACTCCATTTGCCTCTCCTCAGCCCAGCTCTGCAGCTCATCGATGTCCCTCTGTAAACTGCAACATCCTTCCTCATTATCCACAACTCCACCTACCTTAGTGTCACCTGCAAATTTACTAACCTATCCTTCTACACCTTCATCCAGGTCATTTATGAAAATGACAAACAGCAATGGCCTCAAAACAGATCCTTGCAGTACATCAATATTAACTGAACTCCAGGATGAACATGTCCCATGAGTCATCTTTCAGCTAGCCAAATTCTGGTTAAAAACCTCTAAATCACCCTTAATCCCATGCCTCCGTATTTTGTGCTATAGCCTACTCTTGCCCTGCGGTATATATCTATCCCTTTCCATGGCTAAAGTAACCATAATCACATTGTGGTCACTATCTCCAAATCTAACACCTGGCCAGGCACATTTCACAGTACCAAATCCAATATGGCCTCACCTCTTGTTGGCTTGTCTACAAGTTCTATCAGGAAACTATTCTGTACACATTGGACAAAAACTGACCCATCTAAAGTACTCAAAGTGCTCACCTACCTCCAAATCTAACACCTCGCCAGGTTCATTAGCTAGTACCAAATCCAGTGTGACCTCGCCCTTTGTTGGCCTGTCTACATATTGTGTCAGGAAACCATCCTGTATACATCAGACAAAAACTGATCCATCTAAAATACTTGAACTACAGTATTTCCCGTTAATAATTGGAAAGTCCCCCATAACAACTACCCTGTTACTCTCGCTCCTATCCAGACTTATCTTTGCTATCCTTCCCTCTATATCTCTGGAACAATTTGGAGGCCTATAGAAAACTCCCCAATAGGGTGACCTCTCCTTTCCTGTTTCTAACTTGAGTCCACACTACCTCAGTAAACGAGTCCTCAAACGTCCTTTCTACCATTTGTAATACTGTCCTTGACTAACAATGCCACACCGCCCCCTCTTTTACCAGCTTCCCTGTTCTTACTGAAACATCTAAATCCCATAACCCGTAACAGCCATTCCTGTCCATGCTCTATCAATGTTCCAAAATGGCCACAGCATCGAAGTCCCAGGTACCAACCCATGCTGCAACTTCATCACCTTATTCTGATTGCTCCTGGTATTGCTTGTCAGTGAATTCTTGTGACCTTGAAACCGCATTTCTGACCTCACTATTCTCAACCTCCTGGACACTGGAACTACAATTTAGGTTCCCATTCTCCTCCAGAAGAGCATTAGCAAATATGCCCCCCCAGGATATTGGTATCCGCCTGGTTTAGTTGTCAACAGATTCCAACTGCCCCAATTGTCCAGGTATCCAAAACCCTCCCTCCTGCACTGTACCAGTAGCCACGTGTTCAACTCCTCTCTCTCCCTATTCCTTGCCTTGCTAGCATGTGGCACAGGCAACAAACCAGAGATAATAACTCTTGTTTGTTCTAGCTCTCAGCTTCTACCCCAGCTCCTTGAATTTCTGCCTTCAATACCCATCCCTTTTCCTACCTATGTCGTTAGTACCTATGTGGACCATAACTTGGGGCTGCTCCCTCTCCTCCTCAAGGATCCCAAAAACATGATCCAAGACATCACAAATCCTAGAACCTGAGAGGCAACACACCAACCGTGAGTATTACTTCAACAAAGCACTAGAATTTATTTCTAGAATGATAAAATTGGATAACAGCAGCACTGTTCGCAGTATTCCAACTGTGATTTGTTAAACATGCATAGTAGTTTGGTTAAACCAAACTTGAAGTGCTGTGAACACTTCTGGTCTCCATATTTTTATTGACTGACACCAGAACTGAGAAGCTCCAACTATCAGAGGAGATTGAACATTTTAAATTCTGTTTTAAAGACAAACTGAAGAGAGATCACTTTAGATATTTAAGACTAATTGTAGAAATGTTTCATTTGTAGGAAAGAGCAGAACTAGCAGACCATAAGTATAATATCGATACAGGTGCACAGTTCTTTATCCGAAATTCCGAAATCTGAATTTTTTTTCTTTGAATTGTGGTGAGCATTATTTTGGTATGCCCCAACTCCACACTCGCTCGAAATTTGTCACTCAGGTGTGATGTGGCGGCATGGCCCAACAGGCATCAATTGTGTCTCAGCGCTCATGCTATTCACATGTGCATCCGCTGTTAGGTATTTGTTTTATTTCACTGTGAAAATGTCATTTATTCTGAAATCAGAAAAATTCCAAATTCTGAAAAACAGCCAGCCCCAAGGATTTCTGATTAAGGATTGTGTGCCTCTACTAACAAATCAATGCGGAGTTCAGGAGAAAAGTCTTTATTCAAGGAATGATTAAAACATGAACTTGCTACGACATGGAGTGGTTAAGGTGAGTGGCAATAACGACATTTAAGGGAAAACTAGATAAACACGCAAAGCTTAAACAGATAGATGGATGAGTTGATGGGATTAGATGAAGAAGGGTGACTAAACCACATTGACAACTTATCACGTTGACACCTTCTCTCCTTAATGTCACTGCACTAATAATCTAGAAGCTAATAATCTATTGTTCTGGGACATGAGTTCATATCCTCCAAACTTGCATTTGTTTAGTAATTCTGGAATTGAACACTAGTTCCAGTAATGGTGACTATGACCACTAACATAGATTAGTGTGAAAAGTAAAAAACCCACATCTAGTTCACTAATATCTTTGCCTGGTTTGGCTTACATGTGACTTCAGACTCACTAAAGTGTGGTTGACTCTTAGCTGCGCTCTGAAGAAGCCACTGTGTTTGAGGTCAATTCAGGATGGGAAACAAATGCTGGCTTACATCCCATGAATGAATTTGAGAAGTGGTATATGCTGCACAAGCATTCACTTTACATAGAATCAATCAGCATCTATTCTTGGCAATTTATGTAATAAGTGCTCTTTCACATACCCCATAATATTACCCTGTAGAGGTGGAGTGGGCCTGCACAGTGTTCTCAGATGTAGGGTAAAATTAATCCAACCCTGAAATGAATTCTGTTGGGGCTTTAAAATTTTTAATCCTTATTTGAGTGTGCTGCCTTCACTTGAAGTTCCAATAATCAGGATTCTGGGTAATCCAAGATGGAGGACAGGAAAAAATTGTGCCTGTAAAAGCTGCTTCTCTCTTTGAGGTATTTTAGATGTTAGAGGTGATTTCCTTGAATTCCAGGAGCAGCAATTACTGTTTTATATGCTGTTGTATTGTTTTGGATTTTTGGGGAAAGAACATCAAAGCAACAGCACTTTTTTAAAAGGAGAAAGGTAGCAAAAGGCAGCAACCACATGGTCAAGTGAGGGAGAGAGAAAGAAAGCTACATTGCTAACTGACACAGCAGTGAATCTGCATAGTTACTGCCTTTGTTGTTTGAGTTATGTATCTCTGGACATTCGAGTGCATCTAGGAAAAATTAACAAACAGTGAAATTCAAAGCTAACCTTGGAGGAACCTGTGTGGGAAGCTCACTGCACAGGAACAGATAAGTGCATAGTTTTTAAGTATAACCTTGCTAGAAGTCTACAATAGTGAGTAGAGTGGGTTCTTTCTTGATAGGTAAAAACAATGACTGCAGATGCTGGAAACCAGATTCTGGATTAGTGGTGCTGGAAGAGCACAGCAATTCAAGCAGCATCCGAGGAGCAGTAAAATCGATGTTTCGGGCAAAAGCCCTTCATCAGAAATAAAGGCAGAGAACCTGAAGTGTGGAGAGATAAGCTAGAGGAGGGTAGGGGTGGGGAGAAAGTAGCATAGAGTACAATAGGTGAGTGGGGGAGGGGATGAAGGTGATAGGTCGGGGGCGGGGAGAGGGTGGAGTGGATAGGTGGAAAAGAAGATGGGTAGGTAGGACAAGTCATGGGGACACTGCTGAGCTGGAAGTTTGGAACTAGGGTGAGGTGGAGGAAGGGGAAATGAGGAAACTGTTGAAGTCCACATTGATGCCCTGGGGTTGAAGTGTTTTGAGGCGGAAGATGAGGCGTTCTTCCTCCAGGCGTCTGGTGGTGAGGGTGCGGCGATGAAGCAGGCCCAAGTCCTCCATGTTCTCAGCAGAGTGGGAGGGGGAGTTGAAATGTTGGGCCACAGGGTGGTGTGTTTTATTGAGATCTACCTCTTGATTTAAATTTAAAAAGTATAAACCATAATTCCTAAGTTAGCCTGGAGCACTATCTTTTTAGAGCAAAAAGACAGTGCTGTTTGCTGGGTTTGTGGATTGTGAAGGAGCAAAGATGGCCTTTAATAGAGTGATATGCTCTTTCTGTCGGATGTGAGAGTTTAGGGAGAGTTTCAATGTTATTGATGATTATGTCTGCAGGAAGTGTCTTCAGTTGTGAATCCTATCAGATCGCATGGATATGATTGGACTGGGAGTTCGAGGCATTAAAGAATTTTTAGGAGCTAGGGGGTGTGATAGATGGCAGTTATAGGAAGGGAGAAAAGTCGCAGATACAGTCAGATAGATGGTTAATTCCAGGAATGATAGGAGGGGTAGGCAGGTGGTGCGGGAGTCTTTTGTGGCTGTTCCCATTTCAAACAAGTATGCTCCTTTGGAAAATGTAGGGGGTGATGGACTCTCAGGGGAATGTAGCATGTAAAGCCAAGTTTTTGGTATCAAGACAGGCTTTAATGTAATGAAGGGTATGTCTGATTCCAAGCAATTGACTGTGTTAGGGGACTCTAGTCAGAGGCTCACACAGACATTTCTGCAGCCACAGGTGAAAAATCAGAATGGTGTGTTTCCTCCCTGATGCCAGGATCAAGAATGTCTCAGAGAGGATGCAGAATGTTCTCAAAGGGGAGAGGAACCAGCAAGAGGTCATTGTACACATTGGAACTAATGTGTACACATAGGAAAGGAAAACAATGAGATTCTGAAGGGAGAATATAGAAAGCTAGGCAGGAATTTAAAAATGAGGTACTCAAAGTTAGTAATGTCTGGATTGAGTTTTTTGATGAAGTAACAAAGAGGATTGAGGGCAGAGTAGATCTATATTGACTTTAGTAAGGCGTTTGACAAGGTTCCTCATGGTATACTGGTTAGCGAGGTTAGATCACATGGAATACAGGGAGAACTAGACATTTGGATACAGAGCTGGCTCAAAGGTAGAAGACAGAGGGTGGTGGTGGATGGTTGTTTTTCAGACTGGAGGCCTGTGACCAGTGGTGCACCACAACGATCCATGACTTTTCATCATTTATATAAATAATTTGGATGTGAACAAAGGTGTGATTAGTAAGTTTGCAGTTGACACCAAAATTGTGGACTGTTGTGGACTGTGAAGAAGGTTACCTCAGAGTACAATGGGATCTTGATCAGGTGGGCCAATGGCCTGAGAAGTGGCAGACAGAGTTTAATTCAGATAAATGCGAGGTGCTGCATTTTGGCAAAGCAAATCTTAGCAGGGCTTATACACTTAATGTAAGGTCCTGGGGAGTGTTGCTGAACCAAGGGACCTTGGAGTACAGATTCATAGTTCCTAGAAAGTGGAGTCGCAGGTGGATAGGATAGTGAAGAAGGCATTCGGTGTACTTTCCTTTGTTGGTCAGGGCATTAAGTATAGGAGTTGGGAGGTCATGTTGTGGCTGTACAGGACATTGTTTTGGCCACTTTCAGATTGTTGCGTGCAATTCTGGTCTCCTACCTATCGGAAGGATGTAGTGAAACTTGAAAGGGTTCAGAAAAGATTTACAAATATGTTGCCAGGGTTGGAGGATTTGAGCTATAGGGAGAGGCTGAATAGGCTGGGGCTATTTTTCCTGTAGCATTGGAGGCTGAGGGGTGACCTTATAGAGGTTTACAAAATCATGAGGGACATGGATAGGATGAATAGACAAGATGTTTTCCCTGGGGCGGGGGAGTCCAGACTAGAGGGCATAGGGTGAGAGGGGAAAGATCTAAGAGGGACTTAAGGGGCAACATTTTCACATGGAGAGTGATGCGTGTATGGGATGAACTGCCAGAGGAAGTTGTGGAGGCTGGTACAATGACCGCATTTAGAAGGCATCTGGTTGTGTATATGTGAATAGGCAGCATTTAGAAGGATATGGGTCAACTGCTGGCAAATGGACTAGATTAGGTTAAGATATCTGTTCGTGATATTCCAGGGGGGCCCAGTACATGTGCTGTACTAGGGCTCGCTGCTAACACTGGTTCACGGCTCATAGCCCATGCGCTGCTCTGGGGCTCGCTGCTACAGGGACGTGCTGCTGGCATCTACCACTGTGCCAGTATTCGTCTCTGATGCTCAGGGGAGCGAAGAGGAAAAAAGACAAAAAATAGAAAAAGCAAGGTTGAGCAGAGGAGCTGTGACAGGAGCGTCCTACTCTGCCACTGTCTTGAGAAAAACATATATGCAGACAAATTTCTGCCTGTAAGAATAACAAGGCAATAATAATAGGAGACTTCAACTATCCCAATGTTAATTGTGTTTCTAAATACAAGGGCTGTTGTGGGTGAAAAATTCATGCACTGTGTCCAGGAATTTTTTTTAAAAAAACTATATGTGTCATTCCCAATTAGAGGAGATGCAGTTCTTCATTTAGTTTTGGGAAATGAAAATGGGCAAGTGGGTAAAAAGAAAGCTTACGGTAATCTCAAGAAACTCAACTCTGCAGATTGAACATTGGAGTATAGAAAGTGCAGGGATCAAGTCAAAAAAAATAACAAAATCAAAGAGAGGGCATGAAGAAGAAAGGAAAACCCAAAGATGTTTTCCCAGTATATAAAAAGCAAAAGTAATAAAAAAGTGGGGTCTATCAGAGATGAAGAAGGGAACTTGTGTGACAATGCAGAAGTTATGAGAAGAATTTTAAAGTAATTTTGCATCTTTGCTTTCTCAATAGAAAAGGATAATGTGGATATGATAATCCAAGAGGAGCATTGTCAAGTATTGATGAAATAAACATCACAAAAGAGGAAGTGTTAAGGAGTTGGAATCCTTGAAAGTGGATAAGTTGCTGGGGCTGGTTAGATTATTCCCTAGGATGTTGCAGGAGTTCAGGGAGGAAATAGTAGATGCTCCGTGGATTATTTTCAAATCTCCACTCGACACAAATGAAGTGCAGGACGACTGAAGGAATGCACCTGTGGTTGCATTATTTAAAAAAGGTACAAAGGAAATGCCAAACGCTTATAGGCCAGTTCTTCTTAATTTAGTGGTGGACAAACTGTTAGATTCAATCATGAGAGATCGGATAGGCTGTCACTTAGAAAAGCATAGATTAGTCAGGGATAGTCAGCATAGCTTGGTTAAGGGAAGGTCATGCCTTATTAGTTTGATTGAATTCTTTGAGGAAATGACAAAGAGTGTCAATGAGGGGAGTGCCGTGGGTATTATCTATATGGAATTTAGTGAGGCATTTGACAAGGTCCCACATGGCTGATTGGTCAAAGAAGTAAAAGCCCTTGGGATACAAGGTAAGATATTGAATTAGATCCAAAGTTGGCTTAGTAACAAGAAAAAAAAGGTAATGGCTACTGTCTGCCCTTGCAAATGGAAACCTATTTCAAATGGTATTTGTTTTATACATTAATAATTGAACTTGAATGTGGCAGGTACAGTTTTGAAATTTGCAGAGGACACAAAAATTGGCTGTGTAGTGGATACTGTAGAGCTATAAGCGGTGAGTTTGAAAATTAAGTAGATGGTTTGGTGAAGTTAGCAGGAAAGTGGCAGATTGAGTTCAACTCTAATTAGTGTGAGGTAATGCATTCAGGGAGGTCAAACAACAAAAGGGAATACAAAAAAAGTGGGAATATACTGAAGGGGATAGATGAAGTGAGTGATCTTGGTATGCAAATACACCAGGTCCCTAAAGCTGACAGTATCAGATAGATAGTTTGTAAAGAAGACATATGGAATGCTCTCCTTCATTGGCAGAGGTAGAGAATACAAAAATATGGACGTGATGATGCAACAGTATAATACACTGGTGGAGCGATTACTGGAGTGCCTTGTGCAGTTCTAGTCACCATGTTAACAGGAAGGATGTATTTGCTTTGAAGAGAATGCAGACAAGATTTACTGGCCACAGCTGGAGAATAGTAACTATGAGGAGAGATCAGAGAGTTGGGGTTGTTTTCCTTGGAACAGAGAAGGCTGAGGGGCAATATAGAATCATAGAATCCCTGCAGTGTGGGAAGCAGGCCATTCAGCCCACTAAGTCCACACTGACCTCCAAAGAGTATCCCACCCAGACTCATCCCCTACCCTATCTTTGTAATCCTGTGTTCCCCAATGGCTAAACCACCCTGGGTACTATGGGCAATTTAGCATTGCCAATCCACCTAACCAATATGTCTTTGGACTATGGGTGGAAACCCATGCAGTCACAGGGACAATGCCCAAACAGACAATCGAACCCAGGAGGCTGTGAGGCAGTAGTGCTAACCACTGAGCCACTGTGCTGTCCATGATTGAGGTACACAAAATTGTGAGGGGTAGAGTTAGGGTAGACAGGAGGAACCTATTTCCCTTGGCAGAAAGTTCAAAAACCAGGGTTGTAGATTCAGTGGCAGAAGGATTAGAGGGGACATGAGGAAAAACCTTTTTCTGCAGAGGGTGTGGGTAGCTGGAATTCACTGCTTGAGCTTTTGGTAGAGACAGACCCTAAACTCTTTCAAAACGTATCTGGCTCTCTACCTAAATTGCTGTAAACTGTAAGGCTATAGGCCGTGTGGATGAAAATAACATTAGAAAGAGCTTCTGGCTGTCTTTGGGTCGGCATGGACAAGATGGGCCAAATGACCCCCTACTGTATAATTTAGGGTTTTTATAGAAAGTAAGACTACTTATTAGAGTAGAAGTGTAAATTTTATGAAACTTCACATGACATATATATGAACATTCAAGATGAATACAAAGTATTACTATAAAATGCCAGTGTACATGGTATCAGAGTATGAAATGCTTTTCAAATTAAGGAGTCAGTATTTTGTTACCCAGCTGATTAAAGCAGTTTTCAGTGGAATGGATTCTTTCAGAGAGAACTGACCATTATTGTTCGCTCCAATACAGTTCAGAAGAAATTCAAAATGGATACATTTACTGACAATTTTGTAGCAGTATCTTTGTTCTTGTTTCTTAAACATTGGTTATCAGATTGTAATATTTTACTTAATTGCATACCAAATATTCTCATTAGAACAGAATTTACAAAATAAAAACTAATGGCTCTGGCTGGTTGTTTTTTTTTGCTGTACAAATTCACATATTTGTAGTTAAATAGCACACACCCTAATTCTATATGAATGTTAATAAAAAGGAACAGTTTTGTAAATGAATATTAACCAAAAGTACTGACCCAAAAAGCTGAAATATAAAGATAACACTAGAATTATTGAAATTGATTATACAATGAATGACATTTAAGAATAAAGTGTCAAAATTATAACATTTCAAAATATATTCATAATATTCTGGTTTATGTATTTGACACTTAAGTGAGGTTTCACTTTGAAGGCAAAATGATCTCTGAGGAATAATCTGACCCAGATGTTTCCATCAGTTGCATTTTTTTAAAAAAACTGCTAGACACACTACTCATACATTGCTGAGATTATTACAGTTCTCGTTACAATGGGAAAGCTGTTTTTCTCCATTCAATCCACTTAACATCTTCAAGAATTATTCTTGAGCATGCCTGTTGTGTTCCAACGTCATATGTAATATAGAAAATCTATAGTAAAGCTCAGGCTAAAGCATTGATGCAAGCTTGCAGTTTAGTCAGAAGTTCTGTTCCAATTGAATAAGTTAAAAGCAATACCTTGAAAAGCATCTCTGTTGTTATTGTCATAACCTAATGTAATTGAATGGAGGTAGAGGATTTCCAGTACTTTAAATCACAGAAGCAGCACGTGTATGAGAGAAAAAGATAGCTGTTAAGAGGCATGCTCTGTTGTAACTCTCTATGTAAATATTAATATTTAAAGTATTTCTTTACCAGCAGTGATGCTCTGTTATACTACAATGGGGTATAATAGTGGGGTTTCAATGTTCTGTCTCCAATCTTTGTAATCTAAGTTAAAAGACCTTCCTAGCCCTGAGCTGAGATGTCAAATTCCTGAAGGTCTGTAATAGCTCTTCAGATTTAGAAAATTCTTTTAAAATTTGACATATGGCTTCCCATTTTCATGTCTTCATGGTTCTGACTTGCAGTTGCAAAACATCATTGCCTGTATTTCATCCCACTTTCCTATACTTGCACCCTCTCCTCACCAAAATAAAATTACCCCAAAACATAAACTGGAGTTTGCTGTATTTGCCTTTGTCAGATAGAGTTGCTATTTCTAATGCTTCGGAGGGGTGTTTTCAGCCATTGTATCTGCTGTGACAAACGAGTATCTCAATAAAGTTCTGCATACATTTAAAAATGAAAATAATTTGTAGTGTCATACGTTATCCTAGTTCCAACCTGATAATTGCATTTGCTGCTTTCTATGTATATGCAATGATAAGCTGAAAGTTTAACAAAGCATTTACAGAATTGACAAGATTACAAATTTAGTAGGTTCGTGTCCAAAAATATGAATTGCTGTGGGCTAATCCCAAAAGCTCTTCTATTTACTCCTGTCCTGAGATGGCTGTCACTTATTTTGGCACTGCTTCAAAGGACTGGATGAGTATTTGAACATCAAGATAAAACTATCAGTATCAATCATCAATTTGAAATTGGGAAAAAGTTGTTATTTAATTGAATGTGTCTTGTTTGTGTTACCCAGTGCTGAGAACCATGACCCCTCCTTCTGAACGTGATGCTGATAAACGTTTCTCTGTTAATTCAAGAGTCTGCTGATACTGCCCTTACAGATGGCATCATGTTGCTTCTTGCTGGCCTCCTTTATACTGTTTCTCCTCCTGTTAACCTGAACTTTTATCCATGACTTATTCATTGTGCTAAGGTGTATTGACTTACAACTGGCAATACATATAATTTAAAACTTGAATTCTTCATCCTCCATGGTCGTAACCTTCCCTTAAACTCTTCACTCATCTGAGATATCTGGGTTCCTTCAACCCTGGCCTTTTGGACACCACTGTTTTAGTTTGTTGTATCACTTGTGTGTTCAGCTGGCTAGCCAAATCCTTCCCTGAACTCTCTGACTGTCCACTCCCTTTTTCTTGAAGTTGTTTCTTAAAACTTATCGCTTTGACCAAATTGACCTCATTGTCCTAAAGTCTCTTTATGTGGCTCTGACTAAGTTTTGCTGGTAATACATAATTAATATACCATGCATGCTTTACTTGCAGGTACATTAAAAGACATTCATGTGAGTTCTTGTTCCTGCGATCTGTGATTTTCTGCTTAATAATTTTCCTGGCAGCATTTTCCAAACCCTATTTGAAACTATGTTTTAATTGTCACTTTCTCATTTACAATCCTGTTAGTTTTACAGACTGTGAAACTATAACGCACAATACTTTCAGGGTTGATGTTTTGATGACTGAAGCCTGTTGGAAATTTAAGAAGGAAGACTCATAACGTGACTCAAGACATGGTAGGAAAGGAAAGTGGTAACAAAATATTTGGTTTCTTTGGTTTTGAGAATTAACCAACATGTTTCACCCTTAAAGTTTTCAGGAACAATGTCTAATTGAGATTATCTGCTTTTAACTTCCCATTAAATGTTATTGGACTACATGTTTGCATTGCGTTTAAAAGTGATAATGTTCAGTACCCTTAAAGCCAGAACAGTTATGCTTCTTTCAAATCATGAACAGAACTGAATTTTAACAATAAACATCTTAATGGGTTTCAATGAATATTTCCTCTGTCATTTTAATGAAGGAATAAAAGATTTACATAATACTCTTGCTTTTGTAACATTCTCAGTATATTCTGAAGCACTATAGAACCAATGGATTACTTTTGCTGTTGTCATTTTTAATTCGGGCTCAATTTTTCCAATCACCTGAACAATTGGTTATTGACAAGGAAGTTAGGATAATTGAGTGAGATCAGCAGAAGGTAGATTCCCAACATGGAGAGCAGAAAGTCTGTTTTCTAATGATGTGTTGAAAGGTGAGGTGAGATTCTCACTAGTGAGTGGGATGAAATGATAATTATGGCGTGATCCCACCTCATTGACATTGTTTCCTATTCTTTCATCTGCTGGTTAGGAACTAAACAGTGACAATTCTTGACATAAAAGTTAGAGCAGTAACCTAGCATTCCAGCTCATGTCTTACTCCTCTAGGCCTCCATCTTGGACACCAGGAACTAACATCTTGGGAACGCAACATTGGCAGTGACTGCACACATTCCCCATACACCAGGATCTCAAGGCCCCTCTTGAGAATACAATCTGCCAATTTCCCACTGTCCAACATTTCTAGGATGTGGAGGTATTGGTGTTGGATTGGGGTGGACAAAGTTAAAAATCATGTAACACCAGGTAATAGTCCAACAGGTTTATTTGGAAGTACAAGCTTTTGGAATGCTGCTCCTTCATCAGGTAGCTTGTGGAGCCGGATCATAGGGCGCAGAATTTATAGCAAAATTTCAACTGAAGCAGTATATTGAACAAATGTAGATTGCTGTTCAATCTTTCATCCTTTAGAATGGGTTGCAGGTTTTGATTCATTAATATGTACAGCCCCGAACTTCTTTCAAGTCACATTCCCAAGATAATTTAAGGTTTTATATATAAAAAAAGTAACATCGCAGCTCAGACAATGCATTGAAGATGTGAGGTTAGAGTCTGTGTGTATTCCAATCTTGAGTCAGACTGGTTCTATTACATTTCTAGGACAGTTGACAGGAACCATGATGAACTGCCAGTGCTTTACTGGGCTTTAAAGATGGCACTGGCACAAGGAGCTCCAAGAGGCCCTAGCAGTGTCCAGTACATCTGCTTGTGGTGAGTGGGAGAATGTGCCAAGGGGGATGCTATAGGAGCATAGGGCACAGGTAATGAGGTGAGTTTGGGAAGGTAGCATGAAAACATTTGCTAAGGCTCAAAAAGAGAAGTCCTCTATCAAACTTGCCAAAATTGATTCTTAGCTTATTTCTAGTAAAACTTCAGCCCAATGTCTGCAAACACAACAGCCTGGGAGCAAGCAGTGCAACAACAACACTTACTCCAGAGTCATCATGCCAATGAAAGTTTTGTAGAAAAAGGGAGAATTAGTTACTCTCATGAAAGAGAAGAATTTTTTAAAATGCAAGGTTTTCCTCCTGGAAAAGAAAGTGGTCTTTTGACAATAAAAGCTTATTAATGAATTACTGAACCTGAGTACTATGCAGGGTACCTAGTTGAGTGATTATTCCTAGTGCTATAATTGTGATAAGGGAAATGGGAGCTGAATATAATTAGTTAATTGTTCACAATAAATTAAAATGCTTTGTTCTTGCTACTTGCTAAGTATCATTCTTTGTTCGCTGAAGGTAAATGTAGAATACATTGTAACTGATTCAACTTTTATTTATCCCTGCGAGTTTTCATTGTGAACTGAATGTTGCAAATCGATCCAACAATTTAAACATGATTAACAAAATAAACAGAATTGATAACCGAAGTGTATGTTGGCAGTCTCGTAAAGATTCTTTCAAAAGTCTGTGCTTCTACTTAAATCAGAAGAGTACCATAGCTCACGTGATCCAAAGTGATTATTTAGTAGTTAGTTGTTCAGATGCGCTGTGTACGACAATGAAGGACTCATGGTGTTCATCGTTCAATGTTTTCCGGTTTAGAGCTAAGGGAAGTATTACTTGCATAATCGATGCAAGTGGGGAAGTTAAACCCCTTGGACAAAGCTAAAAGATGGTATCATAAGTTTTCTATTCATTTTTAATTTCTGAAAACCATCAACCCAGCTTCAAGGAAGTGATAGGCTGCCTATTACGGTGCTTCTGGAGAAGTTGTCTCTTGGTCAAAGGTTTTAATGCAAATGGTGGCTGTAGGTTCTCGTCTGTAAGTGAGCTGATTTTTTTAAGACACCCTCCATGTTGCTAATCCCCACCCCTGCTCCTTCATGTGATTGAATTTCCTGCCTGTATTATGTTCCTTTCACATCAGTAGTGACCACTTAAGAGAACATGTCTAGTGGCTGTGAAATTGTGCCTCAGAAAAGGGTCAGAGCTTGTTAGGGTGGGAAATGGAAAAAAAAACAGAGAAAAATATATTTTCCAATTAACTTTGGAATCATAGGAAACAAATAGGCAGAATTCAAAAGCTAGGAATAGGAGGAAAAGTACAGTGTAATCAAGGTTGCACAAAGACTTCATAAGACCAGGATTTTGACAGGGAGATGCAAAAAAAAACTTGTGTGTCTAAGTGGCAGAAGAATATGGAAAAAGGAGACATTATATCCACAGAGATTGGTGCTAGCAGATGCAGCCAAGTCTGTGAGGATGAGATCCATAATAGTTTTAAAAATTATTGGTTTATGGTACAGACCTTGTAAGGCATGAGAGAAAAGAGCAATAACTTTTGTTTGTTGATGAAGTGCATGTTTCTGAAGCAAGTATCGGTTTACTTATTTGCTTTTTTTTAGTTGGCAACATTGTTTGGAAACAGAGAAACTGTAAACATTTTGTGTCAAATATGACTCTCCTTCAGCATTGAAGGAAGGTAGAAATGTGATGGGTTACTTGCTTTTGAAAAAGGGAGGAAGAACAAAATAGAAGGTAGGGCAAGGATGGGGAGATTAAATGACTTCTATCCTTTTATAAGAGGCAAATGGAGTGGTAGTGGTTGCAGTAAAGAGACAAAGCGATTGTTTAAAGTGAGTATAAATGTCAGAATAATAAATAGTTCTGTCCAAAAATGAAAATATAGCTTGAAAACAATCAAATTAGAAGGTAATCAAAAAAGGGCTAAAAAATGGTGGATTAGGAGATCATAGTCTGAAATTGTTGAACTCAGTGTTGAGTCTAGAAGGATTATGGTGTTGTTACTTAAGCTTGTATTGAACTTTATGAGAACATTGTAGCAGGTCAAGGACACAAATATAATTGTGAGAATTAGGTGACGAATTAAAATCACAAGCAACCAGAAGCTTGGGGTCGTACGTGTGGATTGAAACAGAGTGCAGAGACACCATGTTCTCAGCAGCAACTACTATACACTGAACTGAAATCAACAAACATAAAATGAGGGAATATTTGGGATCTCGGACAATGAGGAAACAGAAGGTAAAACACAGATGTTCTGTAGTTGCATGAGAAGGTGTTGTGGGAAGGGAATGAATTGTTGATGGTGATTGTGGAGCAGACCAGGATGTCATGGAGGGACTGTCTCTTGGGATTCATGATGGGAAGAAAGGGTAATTTTGGTAGTGGTATCATGCTGTCGACGATTCTGCTTGCTGGTGTCTTTCAATGCTGACCAATTCAAAATTTGCAGACTCCATGTTTGGGCATCTAACTTGCATAACATGACAGAACAAACATTTTTGTGGATACATCTCTGATTCCTGCCTATTTTATGCAGTTGAATCATTTCGCATCTACCTTTGTGACATGGAAGGATAACCCAGGCCTGTTATTCTTCATTTATATCCCAGATATCTACCTGTGGATTCATAATTCATAATTTTTCTGCCCTCCTCTGGGGAAAACTCTATGCCCTGTATCAGGACCATGCACTATCTTCGAAAGATTTTAATCCTCATTTATTTGGATATGCAAACATGTGTTCCTTTAGATTAGATTAGATTAGATTACTTACAGTGTGGAAACAGGCCCTTCGGCCCAACAAGTCCACACCGCCCCGCCGAAGCGTAACCCACCCATACCCCTACATCTACATTTACATTTACCCCTTACCTAACACTATGGGCAATTTAGCATGGCCAATTCACCTGGCCTGCACATCTTTGGACTGTGGGAGGAAACCGGAGCACCCGGAGGAAACCCACGCAGACACGGGGAGAACATGCAAACTCCACACAGTCAGTCGCCTGAGGCGGGAATTGAACCCGGGTCTCAGGCGCTGTGAGGCAGCAGTGCTAACTGCTGTGCCACCGTGCCGCCCACAAACATCAAAACTAGGAGCAGGAGTAAGCCAATGGCCCCCAAGCTTGATCTGCTACTCAGTATGATAATGATGGGTCCTCTATCTCAACAACTTATTCCTGTTTTCACTCCAAACCCCTTGAATCCTTTATTATCTTAAAAAAAAGTCAGTCTCTCTCTTAAACATATTTAGTGAGGTTACCTACACAACCTTCTGTGATTGCATATTCCACAGAGTGACCTCCCTCTAAGAGAACTGGTCCCTCATCTTGTTCTTAAGTGGCCTATTCTGTATCCTTCGACTGTGATCCCTTTTTCTACATGCCCAAACAGGGGAACCACGTGTCTTTCTTCTAATCTGCCCAGCCTTGTTAGAATTTTATATATTTCAATCAAATCCGCTCTCATTCTTCTAAACCCTACTATATTCAGGCCAGTTGGAGCAGTCTTTCCTCAAAATCATCAGAAGGCCATAACTCCACTCCCTTCCTAGCACCACAGCCTTTAAAACTCATTCTTTGTGAACCCTTTCTGTCCCTCAGGTGGCAATTCTCCCAAAGTAGTTAAAGAGACTTCCCCCCACCCTCCACCCTGCTTCCCTGCTTTTAGACACCCCCGTTCCCTGTCCCTGCTTTTAGACCCACCCATCCCCCGCTTCCCTGCTTCTAGACCCCACCACCCCCTGCTTCTAGAGTCCCCCGTGCCCCTGCTTCCCTTCTAGACCACACCACCCCCCTGTTTCTAGACACCCCCCCCCACTTCCCTGCTTCTAGACACTCCCACACCTCAGCTTCCCTGCTTCTAGACACCCCCACCTCCTGCTTCCCTGCTTCCAGACACCCCCCATGCCCCCACTTTCTTGCTTCTCGACCCCCCCACGCTCCCGCTGCCCTGCTTCTAGACTCTCCGCTGCTTCCCTGCTTCTAGATCCCCCCCACCCCCGCTTCTCTGCTTCTAGACCTCCCCAGCTTCCCTGCTTCTAGAACACCCACGCCACTGCCCTCGCCTCCCTGCTCCTAGACCACCCCACCCCACCCCATGCTTCCCTTCTTCTAGACCACCCCACCCCCGCTTCCCTGCTTCTAGACCACACCCCGCCCCCACTTCCCTACTTCTAGACCCCCACAGGTCTCCGCTTCCCTGCTTCTAGACTCCCCACACCCCAACTTCCCTGCTTCTGGACCCCCCCCCCCCCCCCCCCCCCGCTTCCCTGCATCTAGACCTCCCCACCCCCCAGCTTCCCTGCTTCTAGACCCCCCCCACACCCCCGCCTCCCTGCTTCTAGACCCCACCAACCCCCCGCTTCCCTGCCTCTAGGCCCCCCCCAGCTGCCCTGCTTCTAGACCACCCCACCACGCCCCTGCTTCTAGACCACCCCACCACGCCCCTGCTTCTAGACCACCCCCCCCCCTCCCCCAAGCCCCTTACTTCCCTGCTTCTAGATACCTCCACACCCCCGCTTCCCTGTTTCTGGACACTCGCACGCCCCAGCTTGCCTGCTTCTAGACCCCCCCCCCCCCGCCTCCACACTTCCCTGTTTCCAGACCGCCCATGCCCCCGCTGCCCTGCTTCTAGACACACCCACTCCCCGCTTCACTGCTTCTACACTCCACCACTCCCCTGCTTCTAAACCCCCGCGTCCCCGCTTCCCTGCTTCTCTCTCCCCCCCACCCTCCCGCTTCCCTGCTTCTAGACCACACCCCACCCCCACTTCCCTACTTCTAGACCCCCACAGGTCTCTGCTTCCCTGCTTCTAGACTCCCCACACCCCAACTTCCCTGCTTCTGGACCCCCCACCCCCCCCGCTTCCCTGCATCTAGACCTCCCCACCCCCCAGCTTCCCTGCTTCTAGACACCCCACGCTCCCGCCCCTGCTTCACTGCTTCTTGACTCCCCCACGCCCCTGCTTTCTTGCTTCTCAACCCCCCACGCCCCTGCTTCCCTGTTTCTAGACTCTCCCCTGCTTCCCTGCTTCTAGACCCCCCAACCCCCTGCTTCCAGTATCTCCCAACCTCCCCGCTTCCCTGCTTCTAGGCCCCCCACCCCCCGCTTCCCTGCTTCTAGACCCCCCCACGCCCCAGCTGTCCTGCTTCTAGACCCCCCCACGCCCCTGCTTCCCTGCTTCTAGACACCACCACATCCCCGCTTCCCTGTTTCCAGACTGCCCATGCCCCCGCTGCCCTGCTTCTAGACTCCCCCACTCCCTGCTTCACTGCTTCTACACTCCACCACCCCCCTGCTTCCCTGCTTCCAGACCCCCGCTTCCCAGCTTCTCTCTCCTCCCCACGTCCCTGCTTCTAGACACCCCCACCCCAGCTTCCCTGCTTCTAGACCACCCCATGCCCCAGCTTCCCTGCTTCTAGACCTCCCCATTCCCCACTTCCCTGCTTCTAGATCTCCTCCCCACTCCCCTGCCTCCACTTCCCTGCTTCTAGACACCCCCCATGTCCCAGTCTCCCTGCTTCTCGACCGCCCCACCACCCCAGCATCCCTACTTCTAGACCCCCCACGCACCCGCACCCGTTTCCCTGCTTCTAGACCTCCCCACGCCCCCCTTGCCTGCATCTTGACCACCCCACAGCCCAGCTTCCCTGCTTCTAGACCCCCCCCCACCCTCCACTGTCCTGCTTCTAAACCCCCCACCCCCCGCTTTCCTGCTTCTAGACCACCCCACACCCAAGCTTCCCTGCTTCTAGACCCCACAACCCCTGCTTCCCTGCTTCTAGACCACCCCACTCCCCAGCTTCTAGACCATCACCTGCCCCCGCTTCCCTGCTTCTAGAACCTCCCCCCACACACACACACACCCCGGCTTCCCTGTTTCTAGACACCCCCCACACCCCGGCTTCCCTGTTTCTCGACCTCCCCACCCCCCCAGCTTCCCTGCTTCTAGACACCCCCCACTTCCCTGCATCTAGACACCCCCTGCCCCCGCTTCCCTGCTTCTAGACCACCCCCACTTCCCTGCTTCTAGACTCCCACCCCCCCCCCCCGCACTTCCCTGCTTCAGGATCCCCCACGGCCCCCCCAGCTTCCCCCCCCCGCCCCCCACTTCCCTGCTTCTAGTCCCCTCTACGCCTCAATTTCCCCGCTTCTGTACCCCTCCACGCCCCCGTTCCCCTGCGTCTAGACCTCCCCACCCCCCCAGCTTCCCTGCTTCTAGATTCCCCCCCCCACGCACATGCCCCCACTTCCCTGCTTCTAGACCACCCTCCACTTCCCCACTTTTAGCCCCCCCCATGCCCCTGCTTCCCCACTTTTAGACCCCCCCCATGCCCCTGCTTCCCTGCTTCTAAACACGCTCGCCCCTGCTTCTGTGCTTCTATACCCCCCACGCTTCCCTGCGTCCAGAATTTTCCCCTCCCTTCCCTACCTCAGGACCCCCCCCCCCCACGCTCCCCCAGCTTCCCTGTTTCTAGACTCTCCCCCCTGCTTCTAGAACCCCCCATGCCCCTACTTCCCTGCTTCTAGACCCCCGGCTTTCCTGCTTGTAGACTCCCCCAACCCCCTGCTTCCCTGCTTCTAGACCTCCCCATGCCTGAGCTTCCCTGCTTCTAGACCCCCCCCCCCAAGCCCCAGCTTCCGTGCTTCGAGAACCCCTCACACTCCGCTTCCCTGCTTCCAGACTCCCCCCACTCTCCCGCTTCTAGACTCCCCCTCCCCCGCTTCCCTGCTTCTTGACTCCCCCTCCCCCCTCCCCCACGCCCCCGCTTCCCTGTTTCTAGATCCCCCATGCCCGGTTTCCTTGCTTCTAGACACCCCCCAGGGCCCAGCTTCCCTGCTTCTTGACCCTCCCAACCCCCCGTTTCCCTGCTTCTAGACCGTCCATGCCCCCCCCCACTCCCCTGCTTCTAGAGTTCCCCCCCCCCACTTCCCTGCTACTAGACTCTTTTTATTTCCCCCCCCCCCCCAACTCCCTGCTTCAGGACCCCCCATGCTGCCCCAGCTTCCCTGCTTTTAGACCCCCCACCCCACTCCCTCGCTTCCCTGCTTCTAGACTCTCCCCCGCTTCCCTGCTTCTAGGACCCCCACGCCCCCAGCTCCCCTGCTTCTAGACTCCCCCACGCCCCTGCTTCTAGACTCTACCCCCGCCTCCCTGCTTCTAGGAGCCCCCCACACCCCAGCTTCCCTGCTTCCAGAGCCCCCCATGCCCCAGCTTCCCTGCTTCTAGACCCCCCACAGCCCCTGCTTCCCTGCTTCTAGACCCCCCCATTTCCCTGCTTCTAGACTCCCCCAAACCCCCGCTTCCCTGCTTTTGGACCTCACCTTGCACCCGCTTTCCTTCTTCTAGACCCCCCCCACCCCCCTGCTTCCATGCTTCTAGACACCCCCCTGCTTCCCCCCCCCCCCCCACCTGCCTGCTTTTAGACTGCCCTTCCCCGCCCGGCCCTACCTTAAGGAACCTTTGTAGGCCAAAAACAGAAATTTCTGCCGACACTCGGTGAGTCTGCAAGCGTCTATGGGAAGAAAGCAGAGTTAACACTTCAAGTCCAATAAGGCCGACTGCAGTCCCAATAGTGCCCTATATGGAGCTCTGGCACTGCTCATCAGATTAGGCAGCTCCAGAGGGTGAGGCTTCACCCCATTGTGGGGCAACATTAACATAGCCCACTTTCTTTTGGAGGGTGTGACTGCCTGTAAGTCTCTACCCAACTGCTATACTGACAAAAAATCAAGTTCATTTTGTACTGCAAATAATGAAACTAAGGAAAAAATACAAAAACAAGATCATCTGTGGAAGGCTGACAAAGCCCTTGTCATGAAACAGTGTGGTTGTTGGTCAGAAATCTAGGTTCTTGCATCCTGTACAGAAGAAACAGTCATGTCAAATAGGATAGGCTGAAAGAAAATAAATTATACATAAAGACCGTTTACAACAAGTTGTTACATCAATAATGTTTTACTATAAGTGTGTTTGAGTAAGGTGGTCTGGATTGTCATTTGAACATTTATTACATATATGAATTTTGGAATAGATTCTTTGTTTCACAAAAAATTAAATTACTTTAGGAGAATAAGATATTGAATTTTCTATTGGGCAGTTATGATTTTCAGCATCTCAATGTTATTTTTTCCTCAAAATGTGATATTTTTATTTAGGAGAATATGGATTCACTCTTAGCGCTTTAATTGTGTTACAGTGCCACCGAGTGGAAGTACTATTGCACCTAACCAAGGAAATGATGAACCTCACCTGACAAAGCAGTAGCACTTTGAAAGCTTGTGATTTCAAATAAACCTGTTGAACTATAACCTGATGTCATATGACTTCTGACTTTGTCCAACCCAGCCCTACTCTAGCACTTACGCATCTGACACAGAGTTTATGAGATTCATTCTGAGTCACTTTGACAATGGTATCATTATAAAGATTCTGTTCTGGATTAGCTGTGAAACCTTCACCTTCATAGTCATCACTTCATAACAAACCAGCTTCCTTTCCATCTATTAAAGCATCTGATGACGGTTGTGCATTAAAGGCATCTTACAATTTAATGATAAAGCTACACAAAACATCAACAGCCGCATCATATTTGAAGTCTTTGTGAAGGTTTATTTTCTACCAACAATCCATCTATTCCATTCAGTAGAAACATCATCCTTGAATAATCTGTTTAGACACTCATTCGACGTTTGAACAAAGAATGTGCCCTGGTGTAACTTATTTCTTCACCAGCATCTTATCAGTTCTATGGAATCTGAACATGACCCACATTAGTAACTTACATTCTTTGATAGGCATTCCTGATGAAGGGCTTTTGGCTGAAACGTCGATTTTACTGCTCTCAGATGCTGCCTGAACTGCTGTGCTTTTCCAGCATCACTCTAATCTAGACTCTGGTTTCCAGCATCTGCAGTCATTGTTTTTACCTACACATATAAGGGGTGGCACAGTGGCTCAGTGGTTAGCACTGCTGCCTCACAGCACTAGGGTCCCAAGTTTGATTCCATCCTTGGGCGACTGTCTGTGTAGAGTTTGCACATTCTCCCTGTGTCTGCGTGGGTTTCCTCTGGGTGCTCTGGTTTCCTCCCACAGTCAAAGATGTGCAGGCCAGGTGAATTGGCCATGCTAAATTGCCCATAGGGAAATGGGTCTGGGTGGGTTACTCTTCGGAGGGTGGTTTGGACTTGTTGGGCCGAAGGGCCTGTTTCCACACTGTAGGGAATCTAATCTAATCAAACTTCACTCAAATCTTATCTGTCCAACTGATGTCAAAGACCTATGCAATGTAGCTGCAGTGAATTTGATTTTTGATGTGGTTCTGTGTTTGAAAATGACTGTAGAATTTTATTTTGTGCAATTAGCTAGTACCATCATGAATATTGTCTCCCTATATCCAGTGGTTTTGACAGTTACTGCTTTTGAATCTTTCCACAACAGAGTTTGGCTCCTGACATGGACAATCATGGATATCTTATCCACTTGCCATTGTGGCAGAATGGCAACCTGTGCTTTTGCTGCTTCCTGTTGATGAATCACTGGAAGCAGGCCATTTTGGCATTGTGGTCTTTCAGGTGTTCAGTCATTCGATCCTTAATGATAAACACTGGTAATTTGCTGACAGCCAATATTGTGATAAACAGTTTATAATTCCCTTCTTTTTCCTGCCCTTCCCTCACCTTTTTTTAAATAACAGATGACATGCATAACAGGTTCCAAATGGAAAGAATCTTGAAAGTTTATGGTTAGGGTACCTGCAATGTTCTTACCCATTTCCTTTAAAACCTTGGGATGGAAATTATTTGAACCTGCTGCAAACACTTGTCCTTATTCCCCTCCTTGACTACTGGTTTAGAACCAACCAGACTTTATAACCTCACTCAATATGGATAAGCTTTCAAGCACATATTTTCCTGGATTGCAAAAACAATCTTTCCAGCTCTGTAATATCATTGCCTTCTAGTCTGAACTCTGAATTTCTCTGACACAAACTCGCCACCATTTCCAGCAATGCCATCAGTAATTCCCTCTCCTTTGAGCCGTCTCCTTAAAATGTACCCATTGTGTGATGTTTTGGTAACTTGTAATATCTGTTTTAATCCTAGTCTACATTGTTTAATAGCAGCAACACTGTAAGGCACTTTGCTACAAAATGATGGCCTTTGCTTGTTGTTTTCTTGTAGCAAAGATTTTTGTGGATTATGCCTGGATTTTTGCTTTTGTTAAACACAGGGCATTTCTATGCTGCACAAGCTTGATGTGAAAGAAAGAGGTTCCAAGAATCTCATTTTCATTCGAGGATGACTGGGTTCTCTGGAAGTTGGACCTAGCAATCCTGGAATGGATGTGTATTTGCCAGAAGACTTGGCTTTCTGCAATCTGTGTGAAAGATTAATTAAAGAAAAGAAACCAAAAGCAGCTCTCATGCATGCCAGTCATTCTCTGCACATACACTCATCATGCTCCTTCCATGCCAACCCATTTAACCTTCTTACCTATCCACTTCACATAACCCCACATTCTCTCTGTGCCAACCTGTGCCCTTCACTCACTCTCCATTGTCCTTGATAGCCTCCGTGTCCTTCAAACTTTTCTTTCTTTTTACAAAGCCAATTTACCTAATATGAGTATTGACAGACATCAAAATCTGTATGGAGATGCAAACAAAATAAGTTTAATTAAATATCTAAGTGTATTGAAGAATTCAGTATATTGTAAAAGCAATTTCATTTTTAAAAATAATATATTTACATTCCTTGAACTCAGTAAAGCCTTATAAAAACAAATATTTCGTTCAAGTGAATTCATGGTTGCATGCCAACAAAGTCTATAATAATTTGCAGCTATCAATCAAACAATGTGATTTGATTTGCCTTATTGTCACGGGTACTGAACTACAGTGAAAAGTGTTGTTTTGTGTGCTATACAGGCAGATCATATCATACAAAGTGCATCAGTATAGCAGAACAGAGTACAGAATACTGTTGAATGTGCAGAGAGAGAGAGAGAGAGAGAGAGAGAGATCAACCTGAATGTTTTGAGACATCCACTCAAAAGGCTGATAATAGAGGGGAAGAAGCTGTTCTTGAATCTGTTCATGCATTCAAATTTCTTTATTCTGCCCTATGGAAGAAATTATAACGGGTAGGAGGGGTCTTTGGTTATGTTAGTTGCATTCCTGAGACAGCAGCAAGTATAGATGGAGTAAGTGAATGGAAGGGTGACTTGCATGGTGGACTGGACTGTGTTTACAACTCTGTTTAGTTTCTTCTGGTTTTGTGAAGAATAGTTGCCACATATTGCTGTATTACATTTAGATGGGATGCTTTCTATGGTGCATCTATAAAAATTGGTAAGAGTCTTTATGGACATGTGAATTTCCTGAGCCACTTGAAGAAGTAGAGGTGTTGTTATGCTTTCTTCACCATTGTGTTGATGTGAGTGGATCAGAACAGATTATTGGTGATCGTCACTCCCAGGAATTGATGCTAAAAATCTCACAACACCAGGTTATAGTACAACAGGTTTAATTGGAAGCACACTAGCTTTCGGAGTGACACTCCTTCAGGTGATGAAGGAGCGTCGCTCCGAAAGCTAGTGTGCTTCCAATTAAACCTGTTGGACTATAACCTGGTGTTGTGTGATTTTTAACTTTGTACACCCCAGTCCAACACCGGGATCTCCAAATCAGAAATTGATGCTGTTCATCATGTCCATTTCAGCACCATTTGAGGCAAACAGGGATGTACCCTCTGCTTCCTGACGTTAATGACCAACTTCTTCATCTTGCCGATGTTGATGGAGAGATTGTTGTCTTTACACCATGTCGCTAAGCACACAATTTCTTTCCTGCACTCTGCTTCATCATTGGTTGAGATCCGGTGGTATCGTCAGCAAACTTGTAAATGGAGTTGGGGCAGTATGTGGCCACACAGTCGGGAGTGTATAAGGAATATAGTAGGGCTAAGTAGGTGGCCCAGCAGGGCACGGTGTTGAGGATTATCATGGAGGAGGTGTTGTCACCTATTCTTACTGATTGCAATCTATGGGTCAGGAAATCAAGAAGCCAGTTACAGATGGGGGAGGAGAGACCTAGATCTCAGAGTTTGGAGATTAGTTTGTTTGGAATTATGGTGTTGAAGATGGAGCTGTAGTCAATAAGTAGGAGCCTGAAGTAGGTATCCTGATTATCCAGGGATGAGTGTAGGGCCAGGAAGATGGTGTCTGTGGTGGACTTGTTAAAAGGGTAGGCAAATTGCAAAGGATCAAGGCAATCGCGTGGCTGGTGTTGATGAGCCATGACTAACCTCTCAAAGGACTTCATAATTACGGAGGTCAGAGTCACTGGGCAGTAGTCATTGAGGCAGGCTGCATGATTTTTCTTTGACTTAGGGATAATAGTGGTCTTCTTGAAGAAGTGGGGACATGGTAAATGATAGATAATTTAAATAATGGATCATTGTGAAATCAGTTATGGAGGAATTAATTCCGTAATGGAAGTACCAAGGCTTATATCACAGACAAAGTTGAATAAACATCAATTTTTTTAACGCTCCAAACTTTTTTAAAAATTTAAGAGCCCAGAATTTGAAATGCCTTGACAGTTTAAACAGGTCTCTTTGATAGTGTATCAATAGCTTGACAGTTCTTTGACAGATTTGATAGTTGCATAGTTCCAATGGGGTTATGAAAATTTTAGCCACATTCTGAGTACTTTCAACAACCCCAGAGAGTACCTTCCCCAAGGTAATCTGCCACTGCCTTCTACTCTAAGTTGTCTCGGGATTGTATCCAGAGAGTACCTTGCCTCTCAAAAGAGTTCCCTGGCTATTCCAAACTAATTCTCATGGTTCTTGCCTAGTTTAATGTGCACACTCCAGCCTCCACACTATAAAATTGCCATAATTCCACTTCAGTGTTGACAGGTGGTGATGTAAATGACTGCCTCCATTAAACATTAGTCTGTAAAATTCAGTCTGCCTTCACTTCCAGTCCTGTGAAAATGAAAAGTTTTGTGTTTTGGGGAAAGATTTCTGAATTTTAGCCACTTTTTGCCATTTTCACAATGGAGGAGAGTTCTACATTGTGATGAAAGTCTAGGCCTAAGAGTGAATGTTGTTCAATCAAGCATTGTATCTGTCAGACTGGGAAGGGTTGACAAGTTCCCTTTGCCAGATGATATTAATGAGCAATAACCCAGAAATGTTTCCAATGATTTTTTTCTTAAGCTAGCTCATACATAGTCTGTTTTTTAAAGTAATTTATTTCATTAATTTTTATTTAGTTATACCTAAGTGATTAATTATCTACACACTACCACAATGGCCTTCCTGCCACATCATAGTGGCAATGCCTCCTTCGAGTTTTTCCACTGCTGATTGATGCAGACTCAATATTGCACAGTTGGCATTGTGCTCCACATGTCCCATTTCCAATTCTATGCACTTCCACATTGCAACCTGCTCATTTCCACCCACGGAGATACTATGACACAGAAGACAACAATTTGGTTCATAATATCAATGCTAACTTTCTGTAGAGCAAATAGTTAGGAGATGTATTGATATTAATTTTCCAAAATTTGCTAGATTCTGTAAAACTTCCATTAGACTGGAAAATAGCAAACATAATCCCTCTATTCAGAAAGGGAGGGAGGCTGAAAACAGAAATCTATAGGCTAGATAGCTTGATACCTGCCATAGCAACGGTGTTAAAATTGATCGTTAAGGAGATTGTAGCTGCACACTTAAAAACATAAGATAATCAGGAAGTGCCAGCATGGTCTTGTAAAATGAAATTCATGTTTGACCAAATTATTGGCATTCTTTGAAGGAATAACATTGTAGACCTCATTGAACCTAATATGATGTTTTGTCTAAATGTGGAAATTATGGCACAAAAATATATTTTTGCTGCATACAAGTAGCCATCAAACTCTTAAACTTGTTCTGTCAACATATCATTATTGCCTTTTCTTTCACATATGTACCTAGCTTCCTCTTGAAGGCATTTTTGCCATGCACCTCAACTACTTGTTATGGTAGGAAGTTCTATAATGTAACCACTTTCTTTATCGGTTTGGATTAGATTCCCTACAGTGTGGAAACAGGCCCTTTGGCCCAACAAATCCACATTGACCCTCCAACCATTCCTACCCCTGACTAATCCACCTAATACTATGGGCAATTTATAGTGGCCAATTCACCTAACCTGCACATCGTCGGACTGTGGGAGGAAACCAGAGTACCTGGAGGAAACCCACGCAGACACAGGGAGAATGTGCAAACTCCACACAGACAATTGCCTGAGATGGGAATTGAACCGGGTCCCTGGTGCTGTGAGGCAGCAGTGCTAACCACTGAGCCACTGTGCCGCCCCTAGTAACTGGTTAAGATTACCTTCAAGTGGCAACTTGTCTACCCTAATAAATTTCTTCATTTCAAAGACAAGTTGATACTTAGCTTTCTCCTTTCTAAACAAAAGACCAGCCTGGTAGTTTCTCTCCGATGCTTATCACACGCTCCTGGTACATACAGTGCAAGTTTGAAGACTGGAACTGTGCTTAGTATTTGAGTATCAGAGAAGCTGTGGTAATGTCTTCCAGAAAGAACGAAGTTGTCGAAAACTAAAAATACATTGGGGAAGAAAAAACAGTTTAAAAACAAAGCAGCTCCACCAATTTAAAAAATAATCAATACATAGGATATTCTGGAAATATATTTAAAAGGAATGCATCACAATCTTAGCGAAGTATTGCATTGCTGGCAATTTCTTGTATACTAGATAAAGCTGGCCTAAAATTACAATGACATCTTTCCATAAAGCATTTATGAAAGCGTTGCTGTATTAGCCTTTTTTATTGTTGGAGACTGTTGCCTTTGTTAGCATTTCTTCAGCCATTTTTATGTTTACTTAATTTTCTTTTCATTTAGGTTCTTTGACAGAGAAATATCAACCAGTCTTCAGACCACTGACTAAGTATTCCTCCTCAACGGCCCATCAGCAGGTACTCAAAAGCAGATAAGACTGAAAAGTGTTACAATGTTTCTCTCTGTTCTTGACAAAGAGTAGTCATAGAGTCACAGAGATGTACAGCACGGAAGCAGACCCTAGTAGTTGTTATTCAATCAGTGTCTTACTTTGTCCTATATTGCAGTTAATGTTCATGGCGTGTAGACCAATAACCACCTTTCCCTACTGTTCCTCATCACACCCAAAATATTTTCTATATCCTGATTTCCTGAACCAAGGTTGTCAGCATCGATAGCTTTAGATTAGATTAGATTAGATTACTTACAGTGTGGAAACAGGCCCTTCGGCCCAACAAGTCCACACCGCCCCGCCGAAGCGCAACCCACCCATACCCCTACATTTACCCCTTACCTAACACTACGGACAATTTAGCATGGCCAATTCACCTGACCTGCACATCTTTGGACTGTGGGAGGAAACCGGAGCACCCGGAGGAAACCCACGCAGACATGGGGAGAATGTGCAAACTCCACACAGTCAGTTGCCTGAGGCGGGAATTGAACCCAGGTCTCTGGCGCTGTGAGGCAGCAGTGCTAACCACTGTGCCACCGCGCCGCCCCAAATCTTGAACTGTGTGAAAATTCACACATATAAAAGTAGATAATGAATTGATTAACTTGTACTGAGAAAGTAAATTAATGACTTGAGTTGGACATCAATGTTTGTGTTTGGTAAGCACACATGAACTTTGACAGAAAAAAGGCTAACAGCAATTAGTCTATAAGATAGAATCTGCACTTGTACCATGCTGAGGGCAATCTTAAATGATGGTCTTGATTTCATGAGTGCCAATTCAGTTAGTGGCTCATGGCAATTTCTGATGACATATACAGAGGGACCTCAATTATTCAAATGAGATGGGCGGGCAGTATTTTGTTCGGATAATCGATTATTCAGATAACTGATTTAATGCCTCTCCTCTGGGACTCGGGGGTTTTCTGAAGTTTCCTTTTTCCTTGCTCTGCCTGCTTTGCTCCCTCTCTCTGTCTCAGGGTTTGTTTCTAAGCAGGCACACACTTTTTTGTGTGTAAGGGACCTGCAGCACTGCTGTAGCCTCTCCCTGCAGCTGCTTCACTTCAGTGTGATTGACAGAGTGAGCAATGTCCACTCCCCGTTCAGGAGACTAGGCAGCAGCACACCCTCCCAGGCTCCTCTGCATGCCTCCGGCCTCGCACACTGCCACCTCACCCCTGGAATGGAGACAGCAGTCAGACTGGACACCATCAGCAAGACTGCTGCTGCCTTTTTTTTGGCTGGTGGGGTGCGGGGGGGGGGGGGGGGGGGGGGGTGAGTCTCAAAATAGCGCGCGCCCACACACACAGATTATCTGGGGATGCGGGGTTTAGGGTGCACCCCTGTCTGGAACTCCAGGGCAAGTGTTAGGCAAGAGAGAGAGAAAGGGTGGGAGGTCAGTCATTTGGAGACAGTGCTTGGGCTCCCATCGATGTCTAGGACTGGTCTCTGCAGCATTTCAGTAAACCGAATTCACTTTTAATCATTGTAAACAAGATGCAATCAGTATTGGTAGCACCTCTTTGATGTAGTGTTTCTATCGAGACCTTGAGATCTTCTTCAGATAATCCCAAATTTGGATAATTGATATTCAGATAATTGAGGTTCCTCTGTAATTGCTAACTTCCAAAGAATTGTTAACTTCCAATGCATTAGTTGCTGGCATGGTGGAAAAATAGAGGAAAACCAATTTTGTAAGCTGTCAGTCTACATAGAAGACTGAAAATATCTTCTGTTGGATGCTTGAAGAACTGCCAAAATACATGCACTGAAATAAGGAAGTAATACAGAATTATGCAATTTGACACATTTGTCTTGCCAATGCTAACTTTAATATAAAGTTAAAAATCGCACAACACTAGTTTATAGTCCAACAGCTTTATTTGGAAGCACTAGCTTTCGGAGCGCTGCTCCTTCATCAGGTGATCTGAAAACTAGTGCTTCCAAATAAAGGTGTTGGACTATAACCTTGTGTTGTGTGATTTTTTAACTTTGTACACTCCAGTCCAACACTGGCACCTCCAAATCATGACATTAATATAGCAATATTAAACGTTCAGTTTTTCAAAGGGAGGTGAAATAGTGGAGCAAACTTAAAGGACTAAAGCAGATGATAACTAGATTTAAGAACAGTTAACTAGCAGCGCTCTGTTTGTATTTTTTGTCAGTTATTGCTGTACAGTATAGAAGAGTTTTCATCAAAAACCTTTACTATAGCTGTCTCTTAGCTAGCAAGGTTTCATAAGAAAACCATCTAGAAAATAAACAGACATCTGCTTCTGTTGAAGTAACCCTGAATTATGAATACATGGCTGAACTCTAACAATTACTAATCCAGTCAGCACCGCAGACACTGTTTATACAGCTTGAAAGGGGTTTCAAGCTTTGTTTAATATCTCTATTACCTTGTAATAAGCTGATCGTTGTGGTTTACAGTGCACAGAAAGGGTGTTTACTTATACAAAATTAAGTTGTCTAAAGTAGATAAATGATTTTTCAAATTGATGCCACAAATGATTATGATTAATGACAACTTTATGATAAGTTAATAAGGGAAATGCATTTCAATGGGAATAATGAATGCATTATTTTTGGCGTCCTAATCCCTCTAAGAGATCATGAATCACTGACTCCATCAAAGTTGCAATGAGAGTGTTGAATCCCCCACAATAGAGCCTGCAAGATCAAGATAGCTGTCTACCAATGTCCTCATCACTTGTTGGTGAAAGTTTCAGAATTGGATATGGGAATCCTGGAACCAAGTCCAGTCTTCCATTTTTAAGGCCTCCTGACTTGCTAAAAGTTTGGGCTTCGGAAGTTAGCAATCATATGTCATCAGAAACTGCCATGAACCACTAGCTCTGAATCAACACTCGTGAAATAAAGACCGTTATTTAAGATTGCCATCAGCATGGTACAGATACAGATTCTATCTTCTGGATTATAACTGTCAGATCTTTGATCCTAATTTCTGTTAGTCTGTTCTATTTTTGTCAAATTTCCTCATTTTGTCTCCACAGGTTAGCATCCACCTGTGAAATATATGAATGCTTCAGATGTCCGTATAAATTCTATAACATGAATATTGTGTTAATGAATTAAAATGAAAACTATGTATAACTTTGAACCGGACTTTCCTGAAGGCTCACCTGGATTGTTAGAACTAGTACACCAATAAACCAGTCACATAGACAAAATAATTTCAATACAGACAATCTTTAAAATTAATTTATTCCATTTTTGTGTGTGCTGTAGCTGAGCCAAATATATATTATATAAGTATATATTATATGTATAGGCTGTTTGACAGACTTAATCCTGTGCTATGTACTTGAATTGAATCCTGTGCCATGTGCTATTCAGCAGCTATGGGAGCAGCCTGTGCAATGCTGGAACTGTGTTGGAGATATCCAAGGCAACTGGGGAGTTATCTGCAGATATTTTGATTTCCCCTAATTCTTTGGAGAAACAAGTTAACTCTTTCCTCTTCTGCACTTTTACAATATATTAAATATGGATATTTTCTAATCCGTTGTTCAGAGATGTTATTACACATCTCTGGAGCAGATGGGACTTGACCCAGGCCTTCTGGCTCAATAGTGGCACTGTGCCACAAGTGTTATGTATATTAGTGCTTCTAAGTTGGAACTGCTGCTGCTGTTTTATTCTTCAAATGTATCAGTATGAACAATAGTGCTTTGTAACAGTCAATTCTAGGGATAATGAAGGCAGGAATGAGACAACAATAATGAAACGCTTCTACTTTTTAAAAATGTAATATAAGAATTAAGTATAAGAATTGAAAAAACTGTAAAATCTGGACTTTATCTGGACATAGTACAAACATGCACATTCCTGCTTTCTCATAATTGTAACATTTCACTGAGGTTCTTATCATGTCATCCATTTGTGCATATTTTGAGCGTATTTATGCTATAGACTTATGCCTATAAAAACTGGCTTCAATTATTTGTTCAGATTTGATTAGAATTTGTAGTTGGCTAGAATTTATAGCGGATACTGGTGATGAGAGGGTGCTGTATAGCTCTGTATCACTAGCTGCCTACATATCTGATTCTCTTTCCTCTAAATATTTTCCAGAATCTGGTCAAGGAAACCTGAATTCCTGATGCAGGAGCAAATAAATGGCTTTCAGAGTGGAATCTCAGCTTTATTTTAAATCCTCTCTTTGTTCTTATTTCTGTGCGTGCAGTGAAAGTTTTCATGATGAACAGTGTCTGTGAAAATTTGCCTCTTGATGTTAGTCTGAAATTTCTACTTCACTACTTCATTTGATTTATATGAAGTCAATGCCTCTAGTCCTGTTAAGCGTCCAGACAAGCTGATATTCTCATCACAAATGTCTTGCAGTTTAATGGAAGCCCAATAGAATCTGTGTGAGAAGTATAGTGAAGAGAAGCACAGAACTGCACAATTGTTACAGCACAGGAGAAGGTCATTTCAGCTCTTTGTTTCTGCTCAGGATCTTCAACATATATTATGATTTAGTGTCATTTACCTGTCTTTCTTACGTACTGTTTTAGTTGTTTCTATTCAAGTAATCATCTTCAATTGATTCTGCCTCCTGCATGCTTGCAAGCAGTGCATTCCAAATCCAAGTGAATCATTCCGAGGAAACTTTTCTCACATTACATGTGCCCCATGATTGTACTGCACTCTCAATCTGTGCCATCTTGTTTTCAATCCTTTTATGAGTCTTCTATCCAGACCAGTCATGATTTTGAAAACTTGCATCAATTTTGAGGGAATTCAGGATTTAACCCAGTTACACCGAATATTTGTCAGTTTGTGAGTGGAACTTGCAGTTGCTGGTATATCTATCTGTTGCCTTTATCCTTCTGGATTGATGGTGAAATGCTGTCTAACGAATCTTGGTGAATTTCTGGTATGCAACTTGTGGATAGTACGCAGTGCTGTTACTGGGCATCAGAGTTAGCAGGAGTGAATGTTTGTGGCTGTGGTGCCAGTTGAGTGGACTTGTTGTTCTGACTGGTGACAAGCTTCAAGAGACCAGCATGGTGGCTCAGTGTTTAGCACTGCTATTTCACATTGCCAGGGATCTGGGTTCAATTCCAGCCTTAGGCGACTGGATGGGGTTTGCATGTTCTCTCCAAGCATGGGTTTCCTCCAGGTGCTCGGTTTCTTCCCAAAGTCCAAAGATGTGCAACTTCGTAACCCAGTGGTGTCTAACGATGTGTAGACAAGGTGGGTTAACCATGCTAAATTCAGAGTTACAGGGACAGAATAGATTGCTCTTCGCAGTGTCGGTGCTGACTCAATGGGCTGAATGGCCTCTTTCCGCATTGTGGGGATTCTATGATTCTTGAGTGTTTTTGGAGCTGCACTCATCCAGGCAGGTGGGAAATATTCCATTACACTCCTGACTTAAAACATTGTAACTTGTGGACAGGAGGTGAGTTACTAGCTGCAGGACACCTAGCCTCTGACTTGCTGTTATAGCCACAGTATTTATATGGCTAATCCAGTTCGGTTTCTGGTCAGTGGTAACCCCCAGGATGTTGACACTGGGGGATTCAGTGGGAATGCAATTAAATATCAAGGGTCTATAGTTAGATGCTCTCTTGTAGAAAAAGATCGTTACCTGACACATATTTGTGTAAATGTTACTTGTCACGTTTCAGCTGAAGCCTGGATATTGTGCAATCAACAGTGTATGTTCCTATTTTTGACCTCATGGTAGAGGGAAGGTCATTGATGAATCAGTTGAATGAAGATTGTTGTGTTATGGACTAGGAGAAAGTGAGGACTGCAGATGCTGGAGATCAGAGCTGAAAATGTGTTGCTGGAAAAGCGCAGCAGGTCTGGCAGCATCCAAGGAATTCCTGAAGAAGGGCTCATGCCCGAAATGTCGATTCTCCTGCTCCCTAGATGCTGCCTGACCTGCTGTGTTATGGACTAGACCAGACCCCCTTAAAATATTTTAATAGGGTAATCTAGACCTGGATGTAGGTTTGCTCATGAGCTGGAAAGTTCATTTTCAGCGAGCAAACCTACATCCAGAACCTCCACCTGAGTTAGAAATCTTCTCAAAACTCGTTTGTCTAGACCCTAACTTTTTCTTGTTTCAAAGGCAAATGTAAAGTGCTGTGTTCCAGATGTAATTTGATTGGTCAAGCTACTCAATGTTATACAAAACACCCTAGTTAAAATACAGCAACAGAAAGAGGATCTTGGAATAATTTAGCTCTATTGGAATACTTAACAGAATAATAGACTACTTTACTACTAAACAGCAACTGTTCTAATACAGCAACATCTCATAAACATAACCTTGACAAAAGGCAAATTCAGAAATCAAAGTTGTCTCACATGCAACTTCAGCTGCCCAGGAGGAAAAACATGTAGAGAAAACCCAGAGAGAGAATGTAGCACCCGGGAGAGATCACTTTCTTCCAACTATGCTGAGATCCCAGCAACAACTGCTGCTGAAGAAAACTAAATATTCTAGTTTGTGAGAGCTGGACCACGACCATTCAAGCTGCTTCTGTTGTTTATTTTGGTAATTTTGGTAGACTGCTTACTACCTTTGCCTTAAAAATCTCCTCAAATTAAAGGTCAAAATAACTACTTAAAGCCAAACCTTCCACCCTCAAAAAAAAACCCATCAATATATAAAATGGCTTCATTTTTTAAAAATCCTTAGTCTTACGTTATTAGTAAACAATGTATATACATTACATTGACTGTAAGCATGAAAGAGTTCACTACTAATTTCAGTCTATTTCAGTTTGCTCTTTTCCCATCATCAAAAGTCCCCAATTTAGAAACATAAATTGCTTGTCCTACCTTCTCAATACAGTCTTCCAAACGTGAAATAGGATATGAACCAAACTTGGTAACTGCGTTGAATTTGCGAAAGTTCACACATAATCATTGGGTACTATCTGGTTTTGACACCATTACTATGGAAGAGCTCCAGTCACTGAAACTCACTGTGATTATGTTATCTTTGAGCATGCATTCAATTTCCTTTTGAACCTGTGCCAACTTCAGGGAGTTACATCTTTAAGGGTGTTGCCTAATTGGTACAGCATTTTCTATGTCTACATTATGCTTAATTAGATTCATACTTCCCAACTTATTTCCACATTTCTCTCCATGTTTTTTGTAATAACTCATCCAGGTCATTTCAATTTTCCTCTGGTAGGTAACTTAATAATTCATCCCAATTTTTGAGAATTTCCTCATTGTCCAATATAATTGGAGGAATAACTAAATCAGAATCATCTGAACTTGGTTCTTCACTTAGTTGTAACCAGAAACACCTTCTTCTTTGGCTTTTCTTTCCCATCAAAATACCTTTTGAGCATATTCATATGACACACTCTGAGATTTCATTCTATCCAGTGTTCTTATCAAATAATTCCCCTCACTCTTTTTTTTGAATTAATAAGTCTTTAAAGGTTCACCTACCACTGAAAGTAACAGCAACATTTTATCTCCTCGAGCAAAACTACAATTTTTTGATTTTTCATCTATTTTCTGTTTCATCATGTGCTGTGCTACTTTTAAATGCTGTCTAGCCAAATCACCCACTCTGTTTAATCTTACCCTAAAATTTGACACTGAGTCCCAATATGTGGTCTCTGAACTCTGACTCACCAATTTCACTTGAATTAATTTCAGCGGTCCTCTCACCTCTTGCCCAAAACCTTATTCAAATGGACTGAATTTGGTAGGTTCATTTGTGGCATCCCTAATTGCAAAAAGTACAAATGGAATTCCTTTACCCCAATCCTCTGGGTAGTTTCAATTATTAGCCCTCAATGTGATCTTTAAAGTTTGATGCCAGCATTATATTGCACCCTACATTTCTGGATGATATGCAGTGGATTTGAATTGTTCTATTCCCAACCTTTTCGTAAATTCATTGAATAATTTTTCTGTATAATTTGATCCTTGAACTGATTATCTCTGTGTGTATTAAATATATAGTAAAAGAATTTTAGTAATTCTTCGACAATCCTTTTAGCCATGACACTGCGTAATAGAATGACCTCAGGAAATCTAATGAACACATCCATTATACTCAACAAGTACTCATTCCCACTTCTGGTTTTAGGTAGATATTCTACGCAATTAGTTTAGACCCTTGTTAAAAGATCCTCATCTGTGTGCGTGGGAAATCATGTCTCACAAACTTGATTGAGTTTTTTGAAGAAGTAACAAAGAAGATTGATGAGGGCAGAGCAGTAGATGTGATCTATATGGACTTCAGTAAGGCGTTCGAGAAGGTTCCCCATGGGAGACTGATTAGCAAGGTTAGATCTCATGGAATAAAGGGAGAACTAGCCATTTGGATACAGAACTGGCTCATAGGTAGAAGACAAAGTGTGCTGGTGGAGGGTTGTTTTTCAGACTAGAGCCTGTGACCAGTGGAGTGCCACAAAGATCGGTGTTGGATCCTTTTTTTGTCATTTACATAAATGATTTGGATGCGAGCATAAGTTAGTAAGTTTGCAGATGACACCAAAATTGGAGGTGTAGTGGACAACGAAGAGGGTTACCTCAGATTACAACAGGATCTGGACCAGATGGGCCAATGGGTTGAGAAATTACAGATGGAGGTTAATTCAGATAAATGCGAGGTGCTGCATTTTGGGAAAGCAAATCTTAGCAGGACTTATACACTTAATGGTAAGGTCCTAGGGAGTGTTGCTGAACAAAGAGACCTTGGAGTGCAGGTTCATAGCTCCTTGAAAGTGGAGTCTCAGGTAGATAGGATAGTGAAGAAGGCATTTGGTATGTTTTCCTTTATTGGTCAGAGTATTGAGTACAGGAATCATGTTGGAATATTGCGTGCAATTCTGGTCTCCTTCCTATCGGAAAGATGTTGTGAAACTTGAAAGGGTTCAGGAAAGATTTAGAAGGATGTTTCCAAGGTTGGAAGATTTGAGCTATAGGGAGAGGCTGAACAGGCTGTGTCTGTTTTCCCTGGAGCGTCAGAGGCTGAGGGGTGACCTTATAGAAGTTTACAAAATTATGAGGGGCATGGATAGGATAAATGTACAAAGTCTTTTACCTGGGATCGGGGAGTCCAGAACTAGAGGGTATAGGTTTAGGGTGAGAGGGGAAAGATATAAAAGAGACCTAAGGGGCAACCTTTTCACGCAGAGGGTGGTACGTGTATGGAATGAGCTGCCAGAGGGTGTGGTGGAGGCTGGTACAATTGCATCATTTAAGAAACACTTGGATGGGTATATGAATAGGAAGGGTTTGGAGGGATATGGGCTGGGTGCTGGCAGGTGGGACTAGATTGAGTTGGGATATCTGGTCAGCGTGGACAGGTTGGACCAAAGGGTCTGTTTCCATGCTGTACATTTCTATGACTCTATCTCAGGAAGGGATACTAAAGGTGTTGTTTATTTTTAGCTGCCTAAGGCTTTTCCAATTACTTGATGTGCATGACACATCCAGCAAAATTCAACCACATCCTTATGCAGTCCAGGCCAATAAAAATGTCTTTGTAGGAGCACATTACTGCAGATGCTCGAATCTGCACGGAAAACAAGAAATGCTAAAAATCACAGTGGGTCTGGCAGCATCCTTGGAGAGACAGCAAGTTAAAGTTTCGAGTCCAGATGACTCTTCATTAGAGCTGACGTGGAGTGTGGAGGGAGCATTGTTTATGCAATAGTGTGGGGGTGGAGTGCTGGGAGAGCAGAGGGAAGAGCAAATCCTCTTCAAGGTGGGAGTTCCTCGAAGAGAAGTGGCAATAGATTAAATGCAATGTAGGAGCAAATTAATGCAGATGCTGGAATCTGTACTGAAAACAAAACATGCTTGATGACCACCAACACCACCCCACCCTTCCCACGGCACCTTCCCATGTAATCTCAGAAGGTGCAACATTTGCCCCTTCACTGATTCCCTGCTCACTATCCAAAGGCCTAAACAGTCTTTCCATGTGAAGCAGTATTTCACTTGTAGCATATCCAATCTGGTCTATTGCATTCACTGCACCCAACTTGGCCTTTTCTATTTGGAAAAAGCAAATGCAGACTGGGTGACTGCTTTACAGAGCACCTGTAGTCTGAGAACAAACATGACCCCGATCTTCCCAAAGCCAGTCATTTTAAAGTGGCATTCTGCTCGCATGCCTACTTATCTATCCTTGCCATGCCACAATGCTTCTGCGAATCACAGCGCAAAATGGAAGAACAACATTTCATCTTCATACTCGGCACTTTATGACCTTCTGGATTTACTATTGAGTTCAACACCTTCAGATTGTGAACTCACTCCCATTCTTCCATTTCTTGTAGCCTTACTTATTGCATTCTCTGTCACCATGTCCTCTCTCCCCTCCCCCCACTGCAGTGGGACCATCTATTCTTTCAATTTGGCAGTTGTTCACACCGTAGTTCTGTCTTTGTCACATGGAATCAGCACATCTGACTGCTTATGCTGTTTAGTAACAAGTATCTCTGGACATCGGAGTTCATTCGAAGAAAAATAAGCGAACAGTGAAATTCACAGCTGACCTTAGAGAAACCTGTCTGGGGAGCTCACCACAGGGGAGCAGCTAGAACAAAGAACAAAGAACAAAGAGAATTTACAGCCCAGGAACAGGCCTTCAGCCCTCCAAGCCTGAGCCGATTCAAATCTACAGTCTAAACCTGTCGCACAATTCCTAAGCATCTGTATCCCCCTGCTCCCCACCTACTCGTGCATCTGTCCAGACGCATCTTAAATGAATCTACGGTGCCTGCCTCTGCCACCTCTGCTGGCAATGCGTTCCAGACCCACCGCCCTCTGTGTGAAGTACTTTTCACCTCTCACCTTGAAAGCATGATCTCTCTTTATTGAATCCCTCGCCCTGTCTCTATCTACCCTGTCTATACCCTTCATGATTTTGTAGACCTCAATCAGGTTCCCCCCTCAATCTCCCTTTTTTCTAATGAAAACAAACCTAACCTACTCAACCTCTCGTCATAGCTAGCACTTTCCATACCAGGCAACATCCTCGTAAACCTTCTCTGCACCATCTCTGAAGCGTCCACATCCTTTTGGAATGTAGTGACCAGAACTGTACACAGTATTCTAAATGCAGCCGAACCAATGTTGTGTACAATTTTAACATGACCGCCCAGCTCTTCTACTCAATAGCCTGTCTGATGAAGGCAAGCATACCATATGCTTTCTTGACCACTCTATCCACCTGTACAGCCACCTTTAGGGTACAATGGACCTGCAGTTCTAGATCTCTCTGCTCATCAACTTTTCCCAAGGCTCTTCCAATCACTGTATAATTCACTCTAGAATTAGACTTCCCAAAATGCACATTTGTCTGGATTGAACTCCATCTGCCCCCTTCTCCACCCAACTCTCCAGTCTATCTATATTCTCCTGTATTCTTTGTCCCTAATGCTTTCGTGCCATCTGCATATTTGCTGATCATACCAACAGTGCCCTCTTCCACATCATTTATGTACATCACAAACAACACTGGCCCCAGCATTGATCCCTGTGGAACAGCACTGGTCACCTTTCTCCATTTCGAGAAACTCCTTTCAAGTACAACTCTGTCTCCTGATGCTCAACCAGCTCTTTATCCACCTAGCTAGAACACCCTGCACACTATGTGACTTCATTTTCTCTATTAGTTTATCATGGGGAACCTTATCAAATGCCTTACTAAAGTCCATGTATGTGACATCAACAGCCCTTCTTCATCTATCAACTTGACCACTTCCTCAAAGAACTCTATTACATTGGTAAGGCATGATCTCCCCCTGCACAAAACTATGTTGCCTATCACTGATAAGCCCATTCTTTTCTAAATATAACTAGATCCTATCCCTCAGTACCTTCTCCAGCAACTTTCTCCACTGACATCAGGTTCACTGGTCTGTAGTTACCTGGAATATCCCTATTACCCTTCCAGTACAGCGGACAACGTTAGCAACCCTCCAGTCCTCCGGCACCTCACCTGTGTTTAAGGATGCCACAAAGATATCTGTCAGGGCCCCAGCTATTTCCTCTCTTCTTCCCACAGCAACCTGGGATGGATCCCATCCAGTCCTGGGGGTTTGTCCACCTTAATAATCTCTAGCCTACCCAACACATCTTTCCTACTTATGTCAACGTGATCCAGACTAAACAAACTTCTATCTCTAATCTCAACATTCATCATGTCCTTCTCCTCAGTGAACACTGATGCAAAGTAATCATTCACAATCTCACTCATTCTCTCTGGTTCGACACACAGCCTTCCTTCATTATCGTTTAGTGGACCAATCCCTTCTCTGGTTACCCACTTGCTTCTATATGAGAATAAAAGGTTTTGGAATTCTCCTTAATTCTGCTCACTAAAGCTATTTCATGACCCCTTTTCGCCCGCTTGACTCCTCGTTTAAGACTGGTCCTACTCTTCCAATATTCCTCCAGGGCCCATTCTGTTCTTAGCTGCCTGGACCTATGTACGTTTCCCTTTCTCCTCTTGGCTAGTCGTACAATTTCTCCTGTCATCCATGGTTCACGAATCTTGCCTTTCCTATCCTTTGCCTTCAATGGGACATATCTATCCTGCACTACCGTTAGCCTATTTGGGCGGCACGGTGGCACAGTGGTTAGCACTGCTGCCTCACAGCACCAGAGACCCGGGTTCAATTCCCGCCTCAGGCAACTGTCTGTGTGGAGTTTGCACATTCTCCCCGTGTCTGCGTGGGTTTCCTTCCATAGTCCAAAAATGTGCAGGTTAGGTGAATTGGCCATGCTAAATTGCCCGTAGTGTTAGGTGAAGGGGTAAATGTAGGGGAATGGGTCTGGGTGGGTTGCTCTTCAGAGGGTTGGTGTGGACTTGTTGGGCCGAAGGGCCTGTTTTCACACTGTAAGTAATTTAATCTATCTTTGAAAGCCTCCCACATACCAAATGTGGACTTCCCTTCAAATAGCTGTGTCCAATCCACATTTCCCAGCTCCTGCCGAATTTTGATATAATTTGCTTTGGCCCATTTCGGTACTCTTCCTTTAGGACCACTCTCATCTTGTCTACGAGCATTCTAAAACTTACAGAATTGTGGTCACTGTTCCCAAAGAACCCCCCCCCCCCCCACTGCAACTTCTACTGCCTGGTCTGGCTCATTCTCCAACACCAGGTCCAATATGGCCCCTTCCCTCGTCGGACTATTGACATACTGCTCTAGAAAACTCTCCTGGACATTTCTTACAAATTCTACTCCATCCAGACCTCTGACACTAAGTATATCCTAGTCAATGTTGAGAAAATTAAAATCTCCCATCACCACTACCCCATTGCCTCTACGTCCTTCCTTAATCTGTTTACTTATTTATTTAACTGCTCACTGTTGGGATGCCTGTAATACAGCTCCAACAATGTAACTGCACCCTTCTTATTTCTCAGCTCTATCCATAATGCCTCACTGCTCAAGTCCTCCATAGTGTCCTCCTTTACCACAGCTGTAATATCATCCCTGACCAGCAATGTAATTTCTCCCCCCACCTTTTACTTCCCTCCCTGTCCTGTCTGAAGCATCTATGTCCTGGAACATTTAGTTGCCAATCATGCCTTTCCTGCAACCAAGTCTCTGTGATTGTAATAATATCATACTCCCAGACATCTATCCAAGCCCTAAGTTCATCTCCCTTACCCACTATACTCCTTGCATTAAAGTAGATGCACTTCCGGCCACCAGTTCTTTTGCATTCATCTGCTCTCTGCCTAACCTTCCCTTTAGTAATGCTAACTTCATGATCTTTACAGTATATAGTTTCCACCTCGCTCTCTACTTGTCTTCTCTTCTGGTTCCCAGCCCCCTGCCGCATTACTTTAAAACCTCCCCAACAGCAGTAGCAACAACTCCCTAAAGAACATTGGTTCCAGTCTGGTTCATATGTAGACTGTCCATTTTGTAATAGTCCCACCTTCCCCAGAACCGGTCCCAATGCCCAACAAATCTGAACCCCTCCCTCCTATACCATCCCTTAAGCCATGTGTTCATCCTGCCTATTTTTTCATTTCTACACTGGCTAGCACGTGGCATTGGTAGTAATCCCAAGATTACTTGAGGTCCTCCTTTTTAATTTCTCTCCTAGCTCCCTGAATTCTGCGTTCAGGACCTCATCTTGTTCTTTACTTATATCATTGGTGCCTATACGCACCAAGACAACTGGCTATTCACCTTCCCCTTTTAGAATGCTCTTGAGCCGATCGGTGACATCCCTGACCCGAGCACCTGGGAGGCAACTTACCATCTGGTAGTCCGTTTTCAGCCACAGAACTGCCTATCTACTCCCCTTACAATAGAATCCCCTATGACTATGGCCCTACAAGTCTTTTTTCCTGCCCTTCTGAACAGCAGCGCCCGCCACGGTGCCGTGATCTTGGCAACTGTTGCCCTCCCCTGGTGAGCCATCTCCCCCAACAGTATCTAAAATGGTATACCTGTTTTGGAGAGAGATGACCACAGGGGACACCCTCCTACTCTTTTTCTGCCTTTTGGTCACCCAATCACTGTCTCCCTCAGTAATTCTAACCTGCGATGTGACCAGTTCACTAAACATGCTATCCACGATCTCCTCAGCATAGTGGATGTTCCACAGTGACTCCATCCACAGCTCCAGAGCCGTCATGCAGTCAAACCAGAGCTGCAGCTACCACATCAAGCAGGAGGAACATGCCACGGGACTGAGATCCCCTGCCATTGTAAGCTTAGCTTTATATCAACTAACTAAAACTAAACAATGCACTTAAATATATGAAAAAGAAAGAAAAATAAAAACCTTATCTTACCCTTTTCTTCTGGTTAGAGGCGGTGGGGGTGCGTGGGGGGAGGATACTGCACGTGTAGTATTATGGGTTTAGCCGCTGCCCAAATATATACAAAGTCCTTTTCTTCCCGGCACCCTCCTGGTCTCCGTGTCACCTCCGCTATGTCTCCCGCTGTTCCCGGACAGGAAAAAGGAAGTGACCAAGTTGATAGATGAAGCAAGGGCTGTTGATGTCATAAACATGGACTTTAGTAAGGCATTTGATAAAGTTGCCTATGGTAGGCTGATGAAGAAGGTGAAGTCGCATGGGGTCCAGGGTGTTCTAGCTAGGTAGATAGTTGAGCAACAGGAGACAGAAAGTAGTAGTTGAAGGGAGTTTCTCAAAATGGAGAAAGGTGACCAGTGGTGGGGCTAAAAGATAAGCCAAGTGTCTTATTTTTAAAATGAGACCGTACTGTTTTTTTTATTTGCAAATCTCCAATACAGAGTGGAGAGTGAAAACATAGGTGTTAAGTAATCCTGGAGCAGTGTTCTTAGTGCAGTAAGACAGTGCTATTTTCTGAGTGAGTAGATTGTTAAGGTACAAAGATGGCATTTAGTAGAATGATGTGCTCTTCCTGTCGGATGTGGGAGATTAGGGAGAATTTCAGTCTTTTTGATGATTATGTCTGTAGGAAGTATGTTTGGTTGCGAATCATGTCAGATCACATGGATCAGTTGAAGCAGCAGTCAGAGGCAAAGAGGAACTTGCAGGAGCCAGTGGGTGTGAGGGATGGCAGTTTCAGGAAGGGAGAAAAACTACAGAGTCAGGTTAGATGGGTTACTTCCAGGAAAGGTAGGAGGGATAGGCAGGTAGTGCAGGCTATCCCCATCTCAAACAAGTGTGCTGTTTTGGAAAACATAGGGATGATGAACTCTTGGGGGAATGTAGCACCCACAGCCAAGTTTCTGGTACTAAAACTTACTCTACTGTAACGAGAGGTACGTCTGGTTCCAAGTGATCGATTGTGATAGGGGAATCTAGTCAGAGGCACAGACAAACATTTCTACTACCGAAAATTAGACATCCAAATGGTGTGTTGCCTCTCTGGTGCCAGGATCAAAGCTATCTCACTGAGGGCACAGAATATTCTCAAAGGGGAGAGGGACCAGAGGAGGTCATCGTACATATTGGAACTGACAACGTCAGAGGAGAAAAAGATGAGGTTCTGAGGACAGAATATAGGAAATTAGGCAGGAACTTAAAAAGTAGTTCATCGAGGGGACTAATATCTGGATTACTCCCGGTGCTATGAACCTGTAAGAGTAGGAATAGGAAGATAGAAAAGTTGGCTGTGTGGCTGAGGAGCTGGTGTAGGGGAGAAGCATTCACATTTTTTGATCATTGGAATTTTTTCTGGGGTAGATGTGACCTGTGTAGATAGGTACCACCTGGGTAGATGGACAAATTGTACCAGAATTGGAAAAGGACTAATATACTAGTGGAGAGATTTGCTAGAGCTACTCAAGAGGATTAAACTAGTAGGGGTGGGAGTGGGAGTGAGTGGAGGATCCCAGGAAGATGATGAGAGAATAGATCAGTCTGAGACTGGTGCAGTTGGGAAAAACACACGAACAAAGCAAAGAATGAGCCATGAATGAAAAATTAAATCGTATTTATTTCAAAGCAAGAAACCAAACAGGTAAGGCGGATGATGGTTGGGAACATCAGCCTGGGATATCAGTGATTACTGAAATGTGGTGCAGGGTGGACAGCACTGGCAGCTTAAGGAAGGATAGAAAGGGGAGGGAAAGGGAGGAGGGGAAATGGAGTTTTTGATAACATTATAGCTGTACTGAGGGAGAATATTCCTGGGAGTACATTTAGGGAACTTATTCCAGTGGAACTGAGAAATAAGAAAGGGATGACTACCTTACTGGGATTGTACTATAGACTCCCTGCCCCAGTAGTCAGGAAAATTAAGGAGCAAATTTGTAAGGCAATCTCAGTTATCTGTAAGTGGTTATGTTGGGGCATTTTAACTTTCCAAACATAGACTGGGATTGCCATAGTGTTGACAGCTTGGATGGAAAGGAACTTGTTAAGTGCGTACAAGCAAATTTTCTGATGCACTATGCAGAAGTACCTACTAGAGGCGGAGCAAAACTTGACAAGACTTGGGGAAATAAGGCAGGGCGGTGATTGAGGTGTTAATGGGAGAGACTTTGGGGCCAGTGATCATAATGCTCTTAGTTTCAAAAACTGATGAAAAAGGATAAAACCGATCTAAAAGTTAACGTTCTAAATAGGGAGAAGGCCAATTTTGATGGTATGAGGCAAGAACATTCAAAAATTGATTGGAGGCAGATATTCACATGTAAAGGGATGGCTGGAAAGTGGTAAGCCTTCAAAAATGAGATAATGAGAGTCCAGAGACAGTATATTCCTGTTAGGGTGAAAGATAAGAATGGCTAATGTAGGGAATGCTGGATGACGAGACAAATTGAAGTTTTGGTCAAGAAAAAGAAGGAAGCATTTGTCAGTATGGACAGCAGAGATTGAGTGAATCCCAAGAAGATTATAAAGGCAGTAGAAGAATACTTAAGAGGGAAATCAAGAGGGCAAAGAGGGAGAATAAGAAAGGCTTGGCAAGGAGTGTTGAGGAGAATCCACAGGAATTCTACAAATAATTAACCTCAAATGGGTAACTAAAGCAAGAATAGGGAACCCTTAAAGATCCTAAAGGAAGGAGAAAGTGAGGATGTTAGATGCTGAAATCAGGGTCGAGAGTATGGTGTTGGAAAAGCACAGCAGTCAGATAGCATCTGAGCAGGAGAATCGCTGTTTTGGGCATAAGCCCTTCATCAGGAACCTTGTTGAACGTGTTACTGAAGAGCCTGTAGATCATGTCCACTGCACTGCCTTCATCAACACTTTGTTTCTTCTTAAAAAAAACTCTACCAAGTTAGTGAGACACGATTTCCCATGCACAAAGCCATGTGGACTATACCTAATCAGTCCTTGCCTTTCCCAATCCATGTAAATCCTGCCCCTCAGGATCCCCTCCAACAACTGATGTCAAGCTCACCAGTCTATAATTCCCTGGGTTTTTCTTATCATCTTTCTTAAACATTAGCACCATGTTAGCAAACCTCTAGCCTTCCAGCACCTCACCTATGGGTATTGGTGGTACAAATATCACAGCAGGAGCCCAGCAATCACTTCCCTAGCTTCTCACAGAGCTCGACAGTACACCTGATCAGGTCCTGGGGATTTATCTATCTTTATGCAAGTCCAGCACATCCTCCTCTGTAGCATGAACAATTTTAAGATGTCGCTATTTATTTCCCAAAGTTCTGTAGCTTCCATATCCTTCTCCACAGCAAACACTGATGCAAAATACTTATTTAGTATTTCCCCCATTTCCTGTGGTTCCAAACATAGGGGGCCTTGCTGATTGGAAATCAACAATTGTAATGTCGGTATTTTAAAAAAGGAGGTAGACAAAAGATGGTGAATTGTAGACCTGTTAGCTTAACGTCTAGAGTGGGGAAAATGCTTGAGTCTATTATCAAGAAAGAAATAACAAGGCATCTGAGTAGAGATTGTCCTACTGGGCACACACACCATGGGTTCATGAAGGGCAGGTCATGCTTAACTACTCTCCTCTGAAGACTTTACAAGCACAGTGGTCAGCAGGGACTCAGTAGATGCCGTGTATCCAGATTTCCGAAAGGCATTCGACAAGGTGCCGCACACAAGGCTGCTGCCAAAAGGTAAAGATGCGAGGCAATGTATTAGCATGGACAGAGGATCGGTTAACTAACGAGAAGCAAAAAGTGGGGATAAATGAGTGTTTTTCTGGTTGGCAATCAGTGACTAGTGGTGTGCCTCAGGATCAGTGTTGGGACTGCAATTATTCACAATTTTCAGAGATGATTTGGAATTGGAGACCACATGTAATGTGTCAAAATTTGCAGATGACACTAATAGTAGAGCCTGTGAAACTTTGCAAAGGGACATAGATAGTTTAAATGAGTGGGCAAAGGTCTGGCAGATGGAGGACAATATTAATAAATGTAAAGTCATCCATTTTATTAGGAATACCAGTAAACAGGACTATTACTTGAATGGTAAAAAATTGCAACATTCTGTGCAGAGGCACCTGGGTGTCCTTGTGCATGAATCACAGAAGGTTGGTCTGCAGGTGCAACAGATAAGTAAGAAGGTGAATGGAATTTTGTCCTCATTGCTAAAGGAATTGAGTTTAAAAGTCGTGAGGTTATGTTGCAGCTGTACAGGGTGCTGGTGAGGCCACACCTGGAGTACAGCTTGCAGTTTTGGTCTCCTTACTTGAGAAAGGATGTAGTGGCACTACAGGAGGTGCAGAGGAGGTTCACTAGGTTGATTCTAGAGTTGAGGGGGTTGGCTTATGAGGAGGTTGGCTTATGAGGAGAGACTGAGTAGGTTGGGATTCTATTCATTGGAATTTGGAAGAATGAGGGGGTTCTTTATAGAAACATAAAATTACGAAGGGGAATAGCTATGATAGAAGTAGAGAGGATGTTTCCATTGGCTGGTGAAACTACAATAACAGGGCATAGCCTCAAAATTAGGGGGAGCAGATTTAGGACTGAATTGAAAAGGATCATCTTCACCCAGACAATTGTGAATCTATGGAATTCCCTGCCGAGTGAAGTAGTTGAAACTTCCTCAGTAAATGTTTTTATAGCTAAGATAGGTAATTTTTGAACAGTAAAGGAATTAAGGGTTATAATGAGAGGATGGATATGTGTAGCTGAGGTCACAAAAAGATCAGCCGTGATCTTACTGAATGGCGGAGCAGGCTTGAGGGGCCACATAACCTACTCCTACTCCTAGTTCTTATTTCTTATGTCTTTCCCCAGGATAGCAGAATTCAAAACTAGAGGGCATAGGTTTAATCATAGAATCTGGATTAGAGTGGTGTTGAAAAAGCACAGCAGGTCAGGCAGCATCCAAGGAGCAGGAAAATTGATGTTTCGGGCAAAAGTCCTCGGCCCTTAATCATAGAATCCCTAGAGTGTGGAAACAGGCCATTTGGCCCAACAATTCCACACCGACCCTCAGAAAAGTAAACCACTCAGATGCACTCCCCTACCCTATTACTCGACATTTACCCCTGACTAATCCACCTAATCTACACACCCCTGAACCCTATCGGCAATTTAGCATGGTCAGTTCACTTAACTCGCACCTCTCTGGATTGTGGAAGGAAACTGGAGCATCCGGAGGAAACCCACACAGACACTGGGAGAATGTGCAAACTCCACCCGAGGCTGGATTTGAACCCAGGTCCCTGGCACTGTGAGGCAGCGGTGCTAACCACTGAGCCACCATGCTGTCCCAAAGGTGAGAGGGGAAAGATTTATTTATGCAGGAGGTGATGCGTGGACGGAATGAGCTCTCAGGAAATGGTGGAGGCTGGTACAATTACAATATTTAAAAGGCATGTATATATGAATTGGACTGGTTTAGAGGGATATGGGTCAAATGCAGGCATTTCTTTACCAGGGACTAGTTAAAAATTTACTTCGTTTTTTTTGTGTGTGTGTATACATCAAGTCCTTAGGGTTAAAAAAACTATAGCAGAGAGGTATCAGAAGGTATTCTAACTCATACTTGTACAAAGTAAGTAATTAACCAACTAAGCAGAGATGGCTGGGCAGGTGATGTGCTGTTGCTGTATGATGTGGGAGCTGGCTGATCCCATTGTGAACGGCAGTGACCACATCTGCAGCAAGTGTTGGTTGCTGGAAGAACTCCGGATCAGAGTTGATGATCTGGAATCTGAGCTTCAAACGCTGCGGCACATCCGGGAGGGGGAGAGTTACCTGGATGCTTTGTTTCAGGAGGCAGTCACACCTGGGAGATTAATTAATTCACATTCAGCTAGTGATCACACACAAAAGAGTGTGACTGTAAGTGAGGTAGGTAGGGGGAACCGGAGTTCAGGAGTGGAGGAGCCTCAGCCCTTGACCTTGTCCAACAGGTACGAGATTCTTGTTCCCTGTTCGGATGAGGAAAAGGACTCTGGACAGGATGAGCCAACTGACCAAGGCACCATGGTGCAGAAGGCCATTCAAGAGGGGGGAGCTAATAGACAAGTAGTGGTTATAGGGGATTCTATAATTAGGGGGACAGATAGTATCCTTTGCAAGCCGGATCGGGAGTCTCGCATGGTGTGTTGCCTGCCCGGTGCCAGGGTGCGAGACATCTCTGACCGGCTTGAAAGGATATTGGAGCGGGAGGGGGAGGATCCAGTTGTTGTGGTCCAGGTTGTTACCAACAACATAGGCAAGACTAGGGTGGAGGACCTGTTTGGGCATTACGAAGCACTAGGCAGGAAATTGAAGCACAGGTCCTCAAGGGTCGTAATCTCCGGATTACTGCCTGAGCCACGTGCCAATTGGCATAGGGACAAGAAAATTAGGCAAGTAAACACGTGGCTAAGGGATTGGTGTGGGAAAGAGGGATTCCACTTCATGGGGCATTGGCATCAGTTTTGGAACGGGGGGGATCTGTACCGTTGGGACGGTCTCCACCTGAACCGATCAGGTACCAATGTTCTAGCGAAGAGGCTAAATAGGGTGGTCAGTAGGACTTTAAACTTCTGAGTTGGGGGGAAGGAAAAGTGAAAGCGACAGGGAGTATGGAGGTAAATGGAAAGATAAGCAGCAGGATAGCATGTTTCCAGGTGGATTTAAAATTGAGGCAGACTGAGAATGCAGAAAAAAGCAAGGATAACTTAGGACATATGACTTCCAACATCTCTAATGATAAGGAAGTTAGCATTAAGGCACTTTACCTGAATGCTCGTAGCATTCATAACAAAGCCGATGAACTAATGGCACAGATAATAGTGAATGATTATGATGTAGTAGGCATCACAGAGACTTGGTTACAGGGGGGTCAGGACTGGCAGTTAAACCTCCATGGTTTTTCAACTTATCGAAAAGACAGAGAGGTGGGCAGAGGGGGTGGGGTTGCCTTGTTAGTTAAGAACAAAATTAAATCTATGGTATTGAATGACATAGCGTCAGATGATGTGGAGTCTGTGTGGGTGGAATTGAGGAACCACAAAAGCAAAAAAAACATAATTGGAGTTGTGTATAGACCTCCTAACAGTGGTCAGGACCAGGGATGCAACATGTACCGGGAAATAGAGAAGGCATGTCAGAAAGGCAAGGTTACATTGATCATGGGAGACTTCAATATGCAGGTGGACTGGGTAAATAATGTTGCTAGTGGATCTAAAGAAAGGGAATTTATGGAATGCTTACAGGATGGCTTTTTGGAACAGCTTGTCATGGAGCCCACAAGAGAGCAGGCTATTCTGGACCTAGTGCTTTGCAATGAACCAGACTCTATAAAAGATCTTAAAGTAAGGGAACCCTTAGGAAGTAGCGACCATAATATGGTAGAGTTCAGTCTGGAGTTTGAAAGGGAGAAGGCAAAATCGGATGTAATGGTGTTACAGTTGAATAAAGGTAATTATGAGGGCATGAGAGAGGAACTGACTAAAATAGACTGGAAGCAGAGGCTAACCGGGAAGACAGTAGAGCAAAAATGGCAGGAGTTTGGAGGTATAATTGAGGACACTGTACAGAGGTTCATTCCCAAGAAAAGAAAGATTAACTGGGGAGGGATTAGACAACCTTGGCTGACAAAGGAAGTCAGGAAATGTATTAAAGAAAAAGAGAGATCCTATAAAGTGGCTAAGAACAGTGGGAAATCAGAAGATTGGGAAGAATACAAAAGCAAACAGAGGATAACAAAGAGTGTAATAAGAAATGAGAGGATCAAATATGAAGGTAGGCTAGCCAGTAATATTAGAAATAATAGTAAAAGTTTCTTTCAGTACATAAGAAACAAACGACAGGCAAAAGTAGACATTGGGCCACTTCAAACTGATGCAGGAAGCCCGAAGTGATGGGAGATAAGGAAATAGCAGGAGAACTTAACAAGTACTTTGCGTCAGTTTTCACAGTGGAAGACATGAGTAATATCCCAAACATTAAAGGGTGTCATGGGGCTGAGTTGAGTATGGTTGCCATTACGAAAGAGATAGTGCTAGAAAAGTTAAAAAGTCTTAAAATTGATAAATCTCCTGGCCCCGATGGGATACACCCTAGAGTTCTGAGAGAGGTGGCTGAGGAAATAGCAGAGGCATTGGTTGAGATCTTTCAAGAGTCACTGGAGTCAGGAAAGGTCCCGGATGATTGGAAGATGGCTGTTGTAACCCCCTTGTTCAAGAATAGATCAAGGCAAAAGATGGAAAATTATAGGCCAATCAGCTTAACCTCGGTTGTTGGTAAAATTCTAGAATCCATCATTAAGGATGAGGTTTCTAAATTCTTGGAAGAGCAGAGTCTGATTAGAACAAGTCAACATGGATTTAGTAAAGGGAGGTCATGCCTGACAAACCTGTTGGAATTTTTTGAAGAGGTAACAAGTAGGTTAGACCAGGGAAACCCAGTGGATGTGGTCTATCTAGACTTTCAAAAGGCCTTTGATAAGGTGCCACACGGGAGGCTGCTGAGCAAGGTGAGGGCCCATGGTGTTCGAGGTGAGCTGCTGGGATGGATTGAGGATTGGCTGTCTAAAAGAAGGCAGAGAGTTGGGATAAAAGGTTCTTTTTCAGAATGGCAGCCAGTGACGAGCGGTGTCCCGCAGGGTTCGGTGCTGGGGCCACAGCTGTTCGCATTATATATTAATGATTTGGATGAGGGAACCGGGGGCATTCTAGCGAAGTTTGCCGATGATACGAAGTTAGGTGGACAGGCAGGTAGTACTGAGGAAGTGGGGAGGCTACAGAAGGATCTAGACAGGTTGGGAGAGTGGTCCAGGAAATGGCTGATGGAATTTAACGTGAGCAAGTGCGAGGTCTTGCACTTTGGCAAAAAGAATAAAAGCATGGACTACTTTCTAAATGGTGAGAAAATTAATAAAGCCAAAGCACAAAGGGATCTGGGAATGCTAGTCGAGGATTCTCTAAAGGTAAACATGCAGGTTGAGTCCGTGATTAAGAAAACGAATGCAATGTTGTCTCTTATCTCAAGAGGGTTGGAATATAAAAGCAGAGATGTACTACTAAGACTTTATAAAGCTCTGGTTAGGCCCCATTTGGAGTACTGTGTCCAGTTTTGGTTCCCACACCTCAGGAAGGACATACTGGCACTGGAATGTGTCCAGCGGAGATTCACACGGATGATCCCTGGAATGACAGGTCTAGCATATGAGGAACGGCTGAGGATACTGGGATTGTATTCGCTGGAGTTTAGAAGATTAAGGGGAGACTTAATAGAGACGTACAAAATAATACATGGCTTGGAAAAGGTGGATGCTAGGAAATTGTTTCCGTTAGACGAGGAGACTAGGACCCGTGGACACAGCCTTAGAATTAGAGTGGGGTCATTTCAGAACAGAAATGCGGAGACATTTCTTCAGCCAGAGAGTGATGGGCCTGTGGAATTCATTGCCACGGAGTGCAGTGGAAGCCGGGACGCTAAATGTCTTCAAGGCCGAGATTGATAGATTCTTGTTGTCTAGAGGAATTAAGGGCTACGGGGAGAACGCTGGTAAGTGGAGCTGAAATGCGAATCAGCCATGATTGAATGGCGGAGTGGACTCAATGGGCCGAATGGCCTTACTTCCACTCCTATGTCTTATGGTCTAAATGGGGCTAGATTCATTTAAGATATCTGATCAGTTGTGCCAAAGGGTCTGTTTCCATGCTGTACACCTTTATGACTCTATGATCACTTAGTCTGCGCTATCAGCAACCTTTCTGCACCAGCACTCCACCCTCACACTATAGCGTAAATGCTGCCCCCACCCAGACTTCACGTTATCATCTTGACTTGAAATGTTAGCTTGATGATGCCTGACATGCTGTGGTTTCCAGTGTTTTTTGTTTTCATTCAGTAATGTTTTTGTGCTTTGACATAAGATTTCCTTACTCTCAAACAACCACCTACTGGTAATTCATGTGTTGCCTGCAACACTTCATTTCCGTAACCCACCGCTAATACAACTTAATGAACTTCTGCCCAGTTCTCATCTGCCTGAATAAGTGATGGTCTCCATTTCCTCATGAAGACGTCATTTTTAAGATCGTAACATTCCAGGATACACTGAGATTCTTTTTCTGTATATGTTTTTTGATACAACTGCATAAGTTCTTTTACCTTTCTTTTGTAATTCAGTTATATTCTCTGAACTAAAAATATCTACTCTGTCCTCCGCCTGTTCTTGTTTTTTCTTAACCATTTGATCAGACATGGTCTCTGACAAATAAACTTTATTCTTTGACTTCCTGTTTCTGCCTGTATCTTTGTGACCTTGTTACCGCACAGTCAGGAAAATCCCAGGATATTATACAACCTTAAAATCTCAGTTGCCTGATTGTCCACTGGCTTTTCAACTATAGGAGGCAACACTCCCACCTGTGATCCAGCTGTATCATTTCCGAGGACAAATTGTATTCCTGAAACTGAGAATTTCTCTATTATTGCTACAATCATGTCGCCACTATTCTCCGGATTTTTCAACCCCACTTCATATAATGGAACACTGCTCTTCTTACCATGCATTCCACATGATATTGCCTTTTCAAGCAATACCTTCGGAATTACATATCCCCTCATCTCGCAATTGAAGCTTGACTTGCTCCCATTTCTCTTAAAATTTAATTTTCTTGATCCTGGCAAATACGAGTAAACCTTAACCCCACAAATAAATTCTTAAAGGAGATCTAACACTTTCTTCTCAACCAACTCCTGACCAGGTTGTACATTCTGGTGCAGCTTTTTAACTTTCACTGTGCTTGGTTTACCACTTCAACAAGACTCATTGGCTTATCCTTTTTTCCCACATCTATCTTTCTCGTGCTTTTTCTAAACCACCAACACTGTGACTTAATGTGGTCTGCTTTATTGCAGTGAAAATGTGTGAGCTTTTTTACTTCTCTTGCCCCCTCATGGGTTTCCTTTGCATCCAGTTTTGTTCACGTAGACACGCACACTCTCACTCTCTCCCTCTCTCTCTCTCACTCACTCACTCTGTCTCTGTCTCTGTCGCTCCCCCCACCTACTTACATGCGTGCACACACCCATATTAATCTATGATGTGAATTTGCATTTGCAGATACATTCTATTTGTTCAAAATTGGGTAAAAACTATCTTTTCTGTCTTTGACGAGATCTACATTTCCCTTATCTCCTGAGGACTTTTCTTTTTCGCGAATTTTTTATCCCTCACACACTGAAATTGATGTCAGAAGCCAAACTTTGATTTATGAACCAATTCATCTGCCATTTCTGCTGCTCATGTTGCAGTTTTAGCTCTCTGCTTTTCCTGTAAGTTCTCACCATTTCAAGAAGAGAACTTTTGAACTCCTAAATAGTCGTATCTCTGATCTATTTTGATCTATTTTCAATGCCCATATCCACCTATCAAAATTGCTTTGTTTGATCCTTTCAAACTATATGTGACCAGGGTCCTCCTCAGATTCCTGAAGCATTGGTAGGCTTCTGGCACAAGTTCATATGCACTTAAGATGGCATTTTGCACTTCTTCATCCTTTTCTGATAGCGATGCAAATTCCACACTAGCTCTACCTGTCAACTTGTTTGGTCACTGGCCATTTCATTGTTTAGCCACTTTCTCAAATGAAATGAAGAGGGCTTCTACACCCTGCTCAAGCGTAGGCAATGCTTTTGCATATTTAAACAGAACCTCACCAGCCTTTGCCTCCAACGGGTTTGCATGTCATCACTGTCCTCCTCTTGAAGCCTACCTTCTATCTTTGTCTCCATCCTTTCTAACTGCCAACTTCTGAAGTTCAAATTCTCTGTTTGTGCTTTTCTTCTCTCTCTTTCTCTTTTTCCTCTCTTTTTCTTCTTTTCCTCTGCTTTCAATCATAATTCAAACTGTTTTATTTCCTTTTCATGCTCAAACTGCTTCATTTTTAATTGAATTGTAGCCATTTCCAAAGATTCCAATGGCATTCCTGACAATTGTAAATGCTGCATGATTGCTACAACTATTTCCCCTTTTCTTACAGATACAGAAAACTCCAACTTCAGCTTGTTTGCCAATTTGGAAAGCTTTGCCTTGCTCACTTCCTGTCAAACTCCCAAAGTGACTTCTTTCACTCTCAGGAAACTCTTAGTGACTGAAAGAGACATTTTTCACAAGGCACACCCTGCTTAAAACAACCAACTCAACACCTGAAATAAAAGACAATAACACTTACCACACACTATCTTTGAGTACAGTAACCCTAAACCAAACGTGGAATTAGAGATTTTGTTCCTGACAAGAGCCAATTTGTTATGGACCAGACCGGACCCCCTCAACATATATTTAGAAATTAGCCTAAGCCCTAACGTTTCTTTAAAGATAAATGTTAGATGCTGTGTTCCATATGTAATTCAATTGGTCAGACTTCTTGATGTGAAGCTAAAAACAATTTATTCAAATACTATTGTTAAAATACACCAAAAGAACAAGGAATTTGAAATAACTTAACTTTATTGGAAAACCTAACAGAATAATAGGTTATTTTATTACTATACTATATAGTAATTGTTCCAAAATAGTAACATCTCATAAACACACCCTTGGCAAAGGCAAATTCGGAAAACAGCCACCCAGGAGGAAAATCATCCAGAGAAAACTCAGAGAGAGCAAGCGAGTAGCAGCCAGGAGTGATTCCACCACTGCTGAAACCCCAGAAATAAATGTTGCTGAATAAAGTAAAAATCTTGGTCTGTGAGAGCTCGACCCCCACCCAGTCAGGCTGCTTCTATTGTTCCAACAAGCAGAGAGTTTACTTCTAATTCTTATTGACTAATTTTGCTAGGACCCCTTTGTCAAAGGAAGACATTCTGACTTCCTATCAAACAGCTCATTTGTCCATGTTTGAAGCAAGGTTATAGTTAGGTCAAGAGATGAATAGGCCTGCCCAAGCCCCAAATGAGTTTCAGTGAGAGATAATTGCTTTGTAAGTTTCTCATTCTCATCCTACGGACAAGCCCTACGCATACAGAAGATCTGTTAAGATGAGCAGGAACATGACGGACACGTGAAGGTGCTGAAGAACACCCTCATAAGAACAGGATACGATGCTCAACTCATTGATCGCCAGTTCTGACATGTCACAGCGAGAAACCGTAATGACCTCCTCAGGAGACAGGCACAGGATGCAACCGATCGGGTACCCTTCGATGTCCAGCACTTCCCGGGAGTGGAGAAATTATGCCATGTTCTTCACTGCCTGCAACACATTATTGATCAGGATGACCTTCCCTATACCTCCACTTCTATTTTAAACAACCGCCAGACTTTAAACAGACCATTGCTCGCAGCAAACTGCCCAGCCTTCAGGACAACATCGACCACAAAACCATACAACCCTGTCATGGCAACCACTGCAAGACATGTAGAGTGGCATGGAAACTGTCATTGCATGTGTGGACACCACCCACCACATAAGCGGCAGGTATTCATGTCACTCACCCAACATTGTCTATCTACACTGCAGGCAAGAATGCCTCGAGGCATGGTAATTCGGCCGAGGATCTTTGGGTGACCATCCTCCAAGACAGACTTCTGGATATGCCACAATAACCGGGCAGAGGCTGATTGCCAAGTTTGGCCCCCATGAGGAATGGCCTCAGCTGGGATCTTGGGTTCATGTCACACTACAGGTGACCCCACTACACTTCTCTCTCTCACTCACACTCTCTCTCTCTCTCTCTCTCTCACACACACACACACACACACACACACACACACACACACACACACACACACACACACACATATATACTCTCTCACTCATGCAGACCCTGTCTCATACACATACTGTATCTCGGACAAAAACATACAGCCCTCACACTCTCACCCACGTGAACACCCTCTCACAGCATATGCTCTGTCACATTCATGCGCACAGTCTATCAAGCACGTACACGTGCACACTCTCACACTCTTCCTCTCTCCCCAACACACACATGCACTCTGACTCACTCTCACTCTCACTTAGAGTTCCAGTTGGAATGCCATACTTCTATCAACACATACATTGTCTTGGATCCCATTTAGCACCCCCTGAGAAAAAGAACAGGAAATGACATCACCACAGGAAATCCAAGAAAACTCAAACATATGAATAGAAAGTGGCTACACCACCAGTGTTTCATCTGGAGGCTCACTGAACATGTTACCTAGAATGGTGACAAAATGTCTGAAAACAAACCTTCCAGCTCAGCAAACAAACCTACATTCAGAATCTCAACTTGAGCTACAAATCTTCTCAAAATTCGCTAGGAGTAGAGAAGATGTTTCTACTAATAGGAGAGACTAGGACCCAAGAGTACAGTGTCAGAGTGAAGGGATGACGCTTGAGAACTTCTTCAATCAGAAGGAGATAAATCTGTGGAACTCATTGTCCCAGAAGATTGTGGAGACAAGTTATTGAGTGTATTTATGGCAGAAATAGATAGATTCTTGATTAGTAGGAGAACTAAGAACCTATCCGTCTCAGCCTTAATTATGCACAAAGATTCTGCCCCCATATCTCTGTAGCAAGGAGTTCCAAAGGTCCTCAGTCCTCTGAGAGAAGAAATTCCTCCTCATCCAATTCAAGCCCCTTTATTCTGAGACTGTGCCCTCTTGTCCTAGACTCTCCCCTGAGGGGGATAATCTTCTCAGCATTTACCCTGTCACACCCCTTACGAATCCTACATGTTTCACTGAGATCACCTCTCATTCTTCTAAGCTCCAGTGAGTAGAGTCCCAACCTGTTCAGCCTTCTCACAAGACTGCCTCATCACACCAGGGATCATTCTAGTCAATATTCTCTAAACTACCTTCAATGATGTACCTTTCCTTAAATAACAGAACCAAAACTGCTTACAGTCCTCCAGATGCAGTCTCAATCAGCATCTTGTACAGTTGCAGTTAGACTTCCCTACTCTTCTACTCTAGGCCAACATTCCGTTAGCCTTCCTGAGTGCTCTCTTCGCCCATGTGCTTATTTTCTGTGTTTTGTGCACACATACCCCTAAATCCTTTTGTGTTGCAGCTCTCTGCATTTTTTCACCACTTAAATAATATTTTGTTCCTTTGTTCACCCTTCCAAAATGAACAACTTCGCATTTTCCCATTTATGCTCCGTTTGCCAGCTTTTTGCCCACTTTCCAAATAGCTCTCTGCAAACTGTTTGTGTCCACCTCACAACCTTCCCTTCCAACTATTTTTGTGTCATCTGCAAATTTGGCTATAGTAAATTAATTTCTTTCTTCCATATCATGAATTGACATTGTAACAGCTGCATTCCCAGCACTGCTCCCTGTGAAATTCCGCTGGTCAAGATACTCCAACTTGTAAAAGAGCTCCTTATCACCTTTCACTATTTCTTTCCCATTATCCAATTCTCTTTTCATGCCTGTATACTAGCTCCAACACTTGGACTCTTAAGACATATCCTTTTCTGAGGTACATTGACAAAAGACTTCTGGAAGTCCAAATAGAGCACATTTACATGTTCCCCTCTATCCACTCTAGTCGAAATAAGGTTCCCCATGGTAAGCTATTGCACAAAATATGGAGGCATGCGATTGAGGGTAATTTGGATCAGAAATTGGCTAGCTGAAAGAAGACAGAGGGAGGATGGTGGTTGATGCAAAATATTCACCCTGGAGTTCAGTTACTAGTGGTGTACCGCAAGGATCTGTTTTGGTTCACTGTTGTTTGTCATTTTTGTAAATGACCTGGATGATGGCATAGAAGGATGAGTTAGTAAATTTGTGGATGACACTAAGGTCGGTAGAGTTGTGGATAGTGACAAAGGATGTTGCAGGTTACAGAGGGTCATAGATAAACTGCAGAGCTGGGCTGAGAGGTGGCAAGCACATTTTACTGTGGAAAAGTGTGAGGTGATTCACTTTGGAAGGAGTAACAGGAATAAAGAGTACCGGACTAATGTTAAGATTCTTGGCAGTGTAGATGAGCAGAGAGATCTCGGTGTCCAGGTATATAGATCCTTAAAAGTTGTCACCCAGATTGATAGGGTTGTTAAGAAGGCATACGGTGTGTTAGCTTTTATCCTTAGAAGGATTGAGTTTCGGAACCATGAAGTTATGCTGCCGCTGAACAAAACTCTGCGGCCACACTCGAACTGTTGCGTACAGTTCTTTTCACCGCATTATAGAAAGGATGTGGAAGCTTTGAAAAGGTTTCAGAGGAGATTTACTTGGATGTTACCTGGTATAGAGGGAATGCTTTATGAGGAAAGGCTGAGGGATTTGAGACAGTTTTCATGAGAGAAAAGAACGTTGAGAGGTGACTTAATTGAGACATATAAGATAATCAGAGGGTTAGATAGGTTGAACTGTGAGAGCCTTTTTTCTCAGATGGCAAAGGCGAGCATGAGGGGACATAGCTTTAAATTGAGGGGTGATAGATATAGGACAGATATCAGAGATAGTTTCTTTACTCAGAGAGAATAGGGGGTGTGGAACGCACTGCCTGCAACAGTAGTAGACTTGCCAACTTTAAGGGCATTTAAATGGTCATTGGATAGGCTTATGGACAAGAATGGAATGGTGTAGGTTAGATGGGCTTCAGATTGATTTCTCAAGTTGGGGCAATATCAAGGGCCAAAGAGCCTGTACTGCACCGTCATGTTCTATGTTCTATGAAACTTTCTCAAAAAAACAAATTGGGCAGGAATGATTTTCCTTTTATGAAGCCACTTTGATTCTGCTTCTGTCTGGTTCTTCTCCAGACCCAATCATTTTTGGAAAATTACAACCTATTTATCTACTAACTCTACTTCTTTTAGGATCCTAGGATGCAAGCCATCAGGCCAGGGGACCTATCTGCTTTGAGCCACATTAATTTGTCTAATATTACTTCTCTAGTGACATTGATGGTACTTAATTCCTCCCTTGTATTCTTTACTATTAATAGGATATTCGAAATAGCTTCGACCCTAAAGAATGGTACAAAATATCTATTTAACTCCACTGTCATTTTCTTGTTCTTCTTAACCGTCTCCCCAGATTCCTGTTCTAAGAGGTCTATGATCTTTGATGTCTCTCTTCCTTTTTACATAGTTAAAGAAGCTTTCATTGTCAGTCTTTATGTTCCTGACAGTTTGCTCTTGTGGTTCATTTTCTCTGTCTTTATTTTGTTGTTAGTTGTTCTTTGCTGGATTACGAATTTATCCCAGCCTTCAGGACTATCACTGACATTTTGAAAATGTATTCATTTGTGGGATATAAGCTTCGCTGGCTGGTCAGCATTTATTGCCCGTCCCTAGTTTCCCATGAGAAGGTGGTGGTGAGCTGCCTTCTTGAACCACTGCCGTCCACCTGCTGCAGGTTGACGCACAATGCTATTTTGGAGGAAATTCCATAATTTAGGCCCAGCAACAGTGAAGGAATGGCCATATATTTCCAAGACAGTATTGTGAGTGGTTTGGAGGGGAACTTGAAAGTGGTGGTGTCACCACATATCTTCTATCCTTATCCTTCTAAATTGAAAAGGTCATGGGTTTAGAAGGTGCTGTCTGAGAATCTTTGGTGAATTTCTGCAATGTGTCCTGTGGATAGTACACACAGTTGCTACTGAGCTTATGGTGGATGGCATGGATGCTTGTGGATGTAGTGCCAGTCAAATGGGCTGCTTTGACCTGGATGATGTCAAGCTTCTTGAGTGTTGCTGGGGCTGCACTTATCCAGGCAAGTGGGGAATATTCCATCGTACTCCTGACTTGTGTATTGTGGATGGTGGACAGAGTTTGGGGAGTCAGGAGGTTTATTACTCGCCACAGTATTCCTAGCCTCTGACTTGCTGTTGTAGCCACTGTTTATGTGTTGAGTCCAGTTGAGTTTCTGGTCAATAGTAACTTCCAGGATATTGATAGCTGGGGATTCAGTGGTAGTAACACCATTGCATGTGAAGGGGCAGTTCTTAGATTGTCTCTGACTGGTGATGATCATAGCTTGTCATTTGTGTGGAGCGAATATGACTTGCCAGATGTCAGCTCAAGCCTGGATATTGTCCAGCTCTTGTTGCATTTGAACAGGGACTACATCAATATCTGAGGAGTTGCAAATGGTGCTGAACATTGTGCAAACATCAGTCAACATACCCACTTATGACCTCATGAAACAGCTGAAGACAATTTGACTGAGCACCCTACCCTGAGGAACTCCTGCAGCGATGTCCTTGAACTGAGGTGACTGATCTCCTACAACCACGAACATCTTATGTGTCCAACCACCAGAGAGTTTGCCCCTTGATGCCCATTGATTCCAGTTTTGCTAGGGCTCCTTGATGCTACATTTGGTCAAATGCAGCCTTGATGTCAAGGGCTGTCACTCTGACCTCACCTCACCTCTGGAATTCAACACTTTTGTCCATGTTTGAATAACATGGCTATAATAAAGTTAGAAGCTGCGTGATCCTGGAGGAACCCAAACTGGGTGTCACTGAGCAGGTCATTGCTGGGCAGGTGCAGCTTGGGAGCACTATTGCTGACATTTCCCATTACTTTACTCCGTGCACCTTCCATCAAGAGTAGACTGATTGGGTGGTAATTGGTGTGGTTGGATTTGCCCTGCTTTTTATTTACAGGACAGACTTGGGCAATTTTCCACATTGCCAGGTAGGTGCCAGTGTTGTAACTTTACTGGAACAGTGTGGCTCAGACAGCGGTACATTCTGAAGCACAAGTCTTTGGTACTATTGCTGGAATGTTGTCAGGGCTTGTAGCCTATGTAGTATTCAGTGTCTACAGCCGTTTCTTGATATCATGTGGAGTGAATCAAATTGGCTGAAGGCTGGTATCTGTAATGCTGGGGATCACTGGAGGAGGCCAAAATGGATCATCAACTCTGCACTTTTGGCTGAAGATTGCTGCAAAAGCTTCAGCCTTATCTCTTACACTGGGCTTTTCCATCATTGATGGAATATTTGTGGAGCTTCGTCCTTCAGTGAATTGTTTAATCAGCCACCATCGTTCATGACTGGATGTGGGAGGTCTGCTGAGCTTAGATCTAATTTATTGGTTGTGGGATCACTTAGCTCTGACTGTCACTTGGTGCTTATGCTGTTTGGCATGCAAGTAGTCCTGTTTGGTGGCTTCACCAGGTTGACATCTCATCCTCAAGTATGCCCAGTGCTGCTCCTGGCATGCCCTCCTAAACTCTCCATTGAACAAAAGTTGACCCCCGGCTTGATGGGAATGGTTAATTGGGGGATTTGCTGGGCCATGAGGTTACAGGTTGTGCTGGTGTACAGTTCTGCTGCTGTTGATGGCCCACAGTGCTTCATCAATGCTCAGCCTTGAGTTGCTAGATCTGTTTGAAATCTGTTCCATTTAGCACGGTGATAATGCCACACAATACGATGGAGTGTATTCTCAATGTGAAGGTGTGCAGTGGTCGCTCTTACTGATACCGTCATGGACAGATGCATCTGCAGCTGGCAGACTGGTAAGGATGAGGTCAAGTGTGCTTTTCCCTCTTGTTAGTTCCCTCACCACCTGCTGCAAACTCAGTCTAGCAGCTATGTCCTTTGGCACCCAATCAGCTCGATCAGTAGTATAGCTGCTGAGCCAACCTTGGTGGTGGACATTGAAATTCCCCATCCAAAGTACATTTTGTGCCCTTACTATCTTCAGTGCTTCCTCTAAGTATTGTTCAATGTGGAGGAGGACTGATTCATCTGAGGGAGGATGGTACATGGTAATCAGCAGGTTTCCTTGCCCATGTTTAACCTGAAGTCATGATTCTTCATGGAGTCTGGAGTCAATGTTGAGGACTCCCAAGTCAACTTCTTCCCAACTGTTCACCACTATGCCTTCACCTCTGCTGGATCTGTCCTGCCATTGGGACAGGACATATCCAGGGATGGTGATGATGTTGTCTGGGACATTGTTGCCTCATTATGATTTTCTTTCAAATTCACACTCATCTTAACTTCCGTCCTACCTTGGTTGGTTTATCCTTCTTCAGGGATCTTGGAGTCTATATACATAGATCCTTGAAAATTGCCACCCAGGTGGATAGTGCTGTCAAGAAGGCATATGATGTGTTAGGTTTCATTCGTAGAGGGATTGAGTTCCGGAGCCGCAACATCATGCTGCAACTATACAATACGCTGGTGCGGCCACACTTGGAATATTGTGTAGAGTTCTGGTCCCCATGTTTTGGGAAGGATGTGGAAGCATTGGAAAAGGTGCAGAGGAGATTTACCAGGATGTTGCCTGGTCTGGAGGAAAGGCCTTATGAGGAAAGGCTGAGAGACTTGAACCTATTCTCATTGGCAAGAAGAAGGCTAAGAGGGGATTTGATAGAGACATACAAGATGATCAGAGGATTAGATGAGTAGACAGTGAAAGTCTTTTTCCTAGAATGATTACTTCAGCATGTATGAGGGGGCATAACTACAATTTGAGAGGTGATAAATTTAAGACAGATGTCAGAGACAGGTTCTTCACGCAGAGTGTGGTAAGGGCGTGGAATGCACTACCTGCTAATGTGGTCAACTCAGCCACATTAGGAAGATTTAAACTATCCTTAGATAAGCACATGGATGATTTTGGGATAGTGTAGGGAGTCGGGCTGAGAATAGTTCACAGGTCGGCACGACATCGAGGGCTGAAGGGCCTGTTCTGTGCTGTATTGTTCTATGTTCTCTGTTCAAGTCTTTTCTTCTTACTGGGATGTATTTTTGCTGAGAGTCATGAATTAAATGTCTTTATTTGAGTTAAATATCTTTATTTCTAACCTGGGTTTTTCTCTCTCGAACTGAATATTAAATTCTATCACGTTATGATCACTACTTTGTCAGGATCATTTACTCGGGGGTCATTATTAAACCTGCCTCATTATCCATTTCCAAATGCATAGTAGCACACTTCCAAGTTAACTCCATGACCTACAATAGGAAGCTATTCCTACTGTACTCTATGAATTCATTCATAGCTACTTTTATCAATCTGATTAAACTAATCAAAATGAAGACTAAAGTCGCCATAATTATTTGCACTTTTTTTTTTTACATGCTCCCATTATTTGTTGATTTATTTCCTGTCCCACAGAGTGGCCACTGTTTGGAGGTCTGTTTTCTACTCCATCTGGTAAGATGATGGTGGAGTAGGAGCTTCTCAGCCTGGCGCTCATCTGCTGTTTCTGAATTTCTTTTCGTTTGTTTTTTCTTCACTGTTTTTCTCTTTTGTTTTTCTTTTTTATCTTAATGACCACTTATTGAAGAGCTCAGTCACAGCAATGACATCAGCAGTGGCAGTTGGCGTGAGGGTCCAGTGTGGGCCTGTGGCAGTGGGCAAGAGGGCTCAACATGGACTTGTTGCAGTTGGTGAGAGGGCCCAGTATGGATTTGTGGCAGTTGGCAAGTGGGTTTAGCGCACACTCAAGGCAGTTGGCAAAGTGGTCTTGTGTGGAAACTTGGCAGCGGTGATGGGTCCAGTGTGGAGTCATGGAGGTCAGTGATTGGGCCCTGCATGGACTCATGGAGATCGATGAGTGGGCCCAACGCGGACTTATGGCATCAGAGACAGTCTAGCTTCCCAGCAGCTTCTGCAATAACAAGGCAGTCCTAGCGCTGATTCATGATTGCTGTGGTGGAGGCAAGATTGGATTCCAGTGGATGTCTGTATCACATGCACATTCATGGAAATGTTGGTGGAGGCAAATCTAGGCCCAGTAGGAGAATCTGTGGCATCAGCAGCAGCTGCATTGGCGAGGTGGGCCTGAACCGGACCCATGGAGTCAGTTTTGGCTGAGGTACCCAGTGGCATCGGTAGCATCTGCAATAGCAAGGTTCAGTGAGGACTTACAAAATACATATGACAATAAATAAATTAAATCAAAAAATACTCTCGCTATTGTTTTTACCTCCACCCAAGTGGACTCTACATCATCTGGCTGAGATCATTTCTCACAACTGTCATCATTTTCTTTTTTATTACAGTGCTACCCCACCAACTTTTCCATCCCTCCTATCGCCATCCCTCCTAAGGTCAAATATCTCTGAATGTTAATTTCCCTGTTTTTATCTCCGTCTAACCATGTTTCCATAATTGCTATGAGACCATAATCATTTACAATTTGCGCTATCAGTTCATTCAAATTTTCCAAATGCTACGTGCATTATGATACAAAGCTTTTAAGTTTTTCTGTTATTGAAGTTCCCGACACTTTTGTGGCTCCTTGGTGCAATATGACATTCACGCTTCTTGTTCATTCTTGTTATTTTCTGATAGCGACCAATCCCTTCACTAGCCTCAGGCTGTTTCAGCATTACTTACCGAATCCCTGGAACTGCCTCATAGCCACACGCTCCTGTCTCTGTCCACCTATCAAATTCAAAATAATTAATCCAACAAGTGTCACAGTCTCCTGAAACTGCATCCAGTTAACTCTTCCCCGCCCTGATATGTCGCAGTCTTCGAAGCCTAGAATCCAACTCATCAACTCTGAGGCCGAGTTCCTTGAACAGCCAGCACTTGCTACAGATGTGATTTCTCTGAGCCACAATGAGTTTCACAAGCTCCCAAATGATGAGGGGACAACATATTGTTTGGCCTTGCATCTCTATTTTATTTACTTAGTTCTTAATTTATCTATTTTAATTTCCTATGTTTAGTTTGTAATCTATAAATATTGTTTACTATTTATTTATCTTCAATCTGAAAGTAACCTATAATAGTCAAATAAGCAGTTATTACTAGCCAGTAACCTTATGATTTACCTGTGATGTCATGCTTTGTTTTGTGCTGGGCCTCAGTTTATCTTCTTAAAAAGATCTTATTAACTAAAGGCCAGAAAGCAAATAAAAAGCCCCTCTTCCCCTCTGCACTGATAACCCATGCTGCTCCAAAATTCCCAAAGTATATACAGAACAACCTCAGTTATCCAAACATCAATTATCTGAATTTTGGATTATCCAAACAAGATCTCAAGGTCCCTGTACATGCATTTCCATTGACGTAGGAAAATTTTATTGCTCAGTGAGCAAACCTACACCCTAAACCTCAACCTGCCTACAAACCTTCACAAACCTTGCAAAAATAAGTCTTACGCTTTTATAAAAAGGCTCTCTGATACTAATTCTCCCCTAGGACAAAGGTTCATGACTGTGAACACACAAGAACAACATATGTGCAAGCCTGTGCTCTGTGCTGTAACAGCAAGATTCCGTCTCAACATTGACTTGCTCGGTTTTGCAAACGCAAGAATTTTTTTCCTCAGCTCATTCTCTGGAAAGTTAAGTAAAAAAAAGTTCTCACACTTTTTGTTTCCGTTGCTTTTTCCTCCCGTTATCCCATCCATGATGATTCATTTTTTTTCCAAACAAAAAGTAATTCGATATCTTTCAGCTGACAAGAATATTTCATGTAACTTATTTTTGATGGGGGAGAGCAAATTGTTGTGAGTTGCACACATAAAAATAAACAGGAGGAAAACTTGACAGGAGGAAACACCAGGAAAACATTACTACCCCCCCCAAAAAAATTGATGAGAAGACAGAAATTGATGTAAGTGAAAAAAAATTCCCTCTCTCTCATGTTCTCCCTGTGTTTTGCGCCCCTCTCTCTCGCTCTCTCTAAGGGTTCGGCGGTCACTGAGGAGGGGGGGACAACATTTGGTTAATCTGGACGGCAGAATGACACCAGGCAGAAAGGTTCCTGCTGCTCTCAAGGACCAGGATAAAACCAAGGGAAATGTCAGTGAAAACTTCCACAGAGGAATCCATAGTTAATTTCATTCATGACCTTTACAGATTAATAGAAAACTATAAAAGATTTAGTGCTTATTTTGAAGCAATTCTGGATTTTAAGAATCAGCATAAGTAAGCAACGCAATCTTCTGATATTGCAGGTGTGATTATAAATTACTTCTTTAACTTTTGCTTTATTGTTTAATATAGCTGAGCTTCATAGAGTCTAGTTACAATGTTGGTGATGCTCATTTTGAAGGCCCTTTCACTTTCTTTGTATTGTTAGTGTAACGTTTGCTCCCTTGTATTCATCCAACTCCAGCTTTACTCCTGGAACTCATTGCTCCAACAAAAAAAGATCTTATCTAAGATCTGTGCCTTTCCATTGTGGCTAGGTTTTCCTCTTATCCGAATTTACTCTCTCTTTTTCCCTACACTTCTTTGCTAACTCTGAGATAGACTGCTGGTTTTGTTCTGTTATGACTCTACAAGTGCTGCTGACTTGCTGTCAGTGTTTTTATTTCAGCTGATTGCCTGTTTGTTGTCTTGAAGCAGTACTGTTCTTAAAGTGGCAAATTCACTTTCCGTGAAAAATATTTATTCTTTTGGGTAAATATATTGCTTCTACTATTGTTACCTTCAGCTGTTTCAGCAATGGTGACCACCATTGATCACATGTTGTGTTGGTCTCTCGGTACCAATCATGGGTAGCTGTTGGTAAGGGGAAGTTCATGCCAACCAGTTCTCATTTCATGCAGAGTCAAAGGGCGTGCCTAATTATCAGTGGTAGAAGATGGGCTACTAGAAAGTCTTAACTGAAAGAAGCATTTCTTTAACAGAAACAAGGTATCATTTCTTACATGACAGCAGTAGATTGAATTAATGTTAACCAGTTGCAATTAATTACAGCTATTGGGAGCCAGATATGTCACATTTTTCTCATTGAATCAGAGAGGCATAAAGGGCAGAATCAGAGAGGCATAAAGGGCAGAATTAGACCAAACTTTATCCCAAACCAAGCTAGTCCCACCTGCCTTCTCCTGGCTCATATTCCTCCCAATTCATGTATTTTAAATGTTGTAACTGTGCCCGCATCCACCACTTCTTCAGGAAGTTCATTGCACATGTGAACCACCTTCTGTGTAAAGAATTTGCTGTTTATGTCTTTTTTAAATCTCTCTCCTCTCATCTTAAAAGTGTGGCCCCTCCCTTTGAAATCTTAGGTCTTCATGCAAAACAATTTCTCCACACAAAGATTGTGAGACACTGTCAGAATCGTGTCAATGCAACTCAATGTTAACTCTTTCAGAACCATTGCCTTCTATAACACTTGCAAAACAGTATATTTTTCCCAATGGAATAGTAGTATTCGGAACCTTCTTTTGAACAGTCATTATGTGTCAGTAAATTATCTGCAACGGAGCTAAATCATTATCTGTGAACTTGTACACTTCAATCATAATCTTTTAAGTGCTGCCGTAATGAAGCATATGCAAAACATGACACTTATTTTTCATTTGTTTGCAATGAGGATTCTCTGAAAGAAGGGTTACTTTAATATCCCAATCTGTGTTCCTACTTTGAGACATCAATGAAAATCTTATTAAAACATTCTCTGGCTCTAACCTGTCATTGTACCAATGAGCAGCAGTGCAATCACAAATTATAAACTGAACATATGTAGATATTTTATTTTTAATTAAGTGGTAACTAAATAACAAGCTTTTCTTATTTTTACTGCTTATTTATCAGAAACCTTACGTTTGAGAGATGCACATACGTTCTTGCTATTGAGCGAGTCCAACGACGGTTTGCCAGACTGATTCCTGGATAGGCAGGGCTGACATGTGAAGAAAACTGGATCAGTTGGGCTTAATATCACTAGAATGTAGAAGGATGAGGGGGGATCTCATGAAAAACTATAAAGTCCTGCTAGGAATGGATAAGCTAGATGAGGGAAGAATGTTCCACTATTTGAAATGTCCAGAACTAGAAGTCTCAGTCTAAGAATAAGGAGTAAGCCATTCAGGACTGAGATAAGGAAGAATTTCTTTACTCAGAGTTGTGAATCTGTGGACTTCTCTACCACAGGGGTCCAATTCCTTAGATATGTTTAAGATGGAGCAGAATTTGGCCCTGGCAGCTATAAGGAGTATGGAGAGAAAACGTGTGGGATACTGAACTTTCATGATCAGCCATGATCGTGTCGAACGGTGGTGCAGATTTGAAAGGTCGAATGGCCTACTCCTGCATCTATTTTCAATGTTTCTATGTTTAATATATGGTATTTTATCATTTGTCAGTCACTCAGCATGAAGTTTAACCAACAATTGACATGATTTTAGCACAACTGAATGCATGACCTTGAAGCAGTAACTCATAAAATACCTTTCAAAACTTGAAACATAATTTTGTGATTTCAACTTGTTACTGTGGAATATTCTGTGAAATGATTCTTCCATCATCACAGAAGTCTTGAAAAAAGAATTTTAGAACATGTGTTTATTTCACAGAAGCCAGCAGATGGCAGAGTTGTTCTGTTTTTAGGTTTAGTTTGAATCACAGGAGAAATATTGTAGTGTAGACAATGTGCTCTTTGTTGATAATGCAAGTGAGTGCAGCCATTGTTTTGTCATTCAGTGCACCAGCTGTCAGCTGAATTGTGCTCATTCCACTCAATGCATATAACCCTGCCAATACCAAATTATCTGCAGACTGCTATCTTGGAGTGCGTATTGCACTTCTGTACATTAATTCGGAGCATTTAACTTGTTCAAAAGTAAAATTAAAAACAATTTTTTCCTCAATATTCTTAATACATTATGTTGGACATGACCATGAACTTACGGCAAAATATACCTCAATAATTGCTTGAAACCTTTGTGGAAAATAAATCCTTTAATAGTTGTGACTGAAATGTTATATCTTAATACCTGTACAAATCCTCCACTGTATAGTGTTCACAGCATTTACAATGGTACAAGTTAAGAATTTGCTTTTAATCCCTATAATTTTTATTTGAGAGCTCTCAGGTACCTATTTTGCAGCAATGGATTGTCATTTATATTTTAGCTTCTAATGCAGCTTTATTAAAGAAATTGTTCAAGCATTTTCATAAGATGAAGGTGTTAATTTTACTTAGTAATCTATCCAGATGGTTTGTACACAAGTACACGCACAATTTTCATTGAAAAGTATGCAAAGTGTTTTAAAAAAATGAGTTGCATATTATTACAAACCTGTGGGCCTAACAGAAATGTTGACATTCCTCTCTTGTGCTTTTGATTGCCTTACAAATGCAGTTTAATGCAAAGTTGAAGCAAGATCTAAAAACATTACTGAACATCCAGCTGCCTGCAAACCTTACAGTTTGCTGGCTGTTGGATGCAGGTGCACAACAGTTTTCTAAGGAAACCAGCAATCCAACTTGGCTGCCACTCCCAAGTCATTTTAGCAGCTGCATTTCAGTCCATGATCTAAAATACAGCTACACCACTGATAGCAATACACAGAAACTGGACAGCTAGCCATGTTACTATATGATGGGAATTTTTGCAGCCTGACCTCTTCCTCTTCCTACTCTACTGCAACCCTTTTTAAGCATGTGCAGATGTGTTCAGGAAAGACACAGAATTAAGTCACTCTTTTACATAAAATAGGAAATTGCGAGTGAGTATATAATTCTATTAGCAATTTTAATTTAGTAGCTTGTGATTCAGACTGATGTTACCTGTGGTTACTGTGATGGTCAAGCAAAGCATATTTACAAATTGACTGGCACATTCAATACCAGTAGAAAATCTAAGCTTTCAGCTGTACAACACTTCTTGCAGACTGTCTGTCTATTTATTTTCATCAATCTGTTCAAACATGTTGTGAGACATCTCCAGGGTAGGTTGAGCTGGCTCAAAAGTAGAAGCAGTACCACTGCACCATGAGAGCCCCTTTGTAGGGCTGTCCATGTCAATTTCATCAACCTGTTCAGAGATGTTATGACATTTCTCTGGAGCAGGTGGGACTAGACCCCAGGCTTCCTGACTTGGTAAGGGACATCACCAGTGCTCAACAAGAGCCCAATATGTAAAGCAGTCTCAGCTTGACTTAATTGCTAGAAATTGAATATTGTGGTATTTGAGGTTTCAATTCATTAATGTTGGATTTTAACAAATGATACTAATGTGATAACATCTGTTGGGAATTGGTGTTAATTAATTAAAGTTCCAGTAGTTTTGTTAGAAAACCAGCTGGCATTAGATTTTAAGCTTTTGACAGCTGCAAAGCAAAGAACTGAAGAGCAAATAGCTCCATCCAACAGCATCTGACAATCTAACATCCCGTTTATTTCTGGGGTGATCATATAAAAATAAGTTGAGAGGCTATTTTAAAGTACTCAATTTAGACCTTGAGTTTTAATTATTCCATCCTATCTTTTGCCTTTATGCTGTGCAGTCTGCAAATACTGGAAATCTAAAATCAAAGGCTGAAAATGTTGGAGATGTAGAATGGATTTGTCAGTGTTTGAAAATAAATTAAACAGGTTAAATGTTTCAGGCACAGATATTTCATCAGAATATGAAAACAAAAACAAGCCTGCACCTTTTTCAGTTGTGGGTAGGAGAGATTAGCTGAAACATTAATTCATCTTTTCTGTTTCAGATGCACATGGCAATGACATTCCCAGATTTTTCTTATTTCTCTGTGGACTGAGAGTCTGAATAATTGATAATAGGTATATCAAAATAATCTTAGACATTTTTGGCAACTGAAGTGTTGACTTGGAAACAATCGTCGGCCTGGAATCTCCTTTCACATAGCCATTAAATTGAACATTTTGATAAACTTCTATAAGTAACATTCAATGCACTGGTTTGATTAGATTAGATTACATACAGTGTGGAACTAGGCCCTTCGGCCCAACAAGTCCACACCAACCCTCTGAAGAGCAACCAACCCAGACCCATTCCCCTACATTTACCCCTTTACCTACATTTACCTCTTCATATAACACTACAGGCAATTTAGCATGGCCAGTTCACCTAACCTGCACATTTTTTGGATTGTGGGAGGAAACCCACGCATACATGGGGAAAATGTGCAAACTCCATGCAGATAGTTGCCTGAGGCGGGTATTGAACCCGGGTCTCTGGCGCTGTGAGGCAGCACTGCTAACCACTGCCACCCACATCATCATCACATGAAATTATACTTAAATTAAGTGAACAATTGATGATCAACCAATGCAGTACCTTTAAGCCAGAAAGAAATTATTTATGTCACAGATGCTGATGCAGTAAATGTCTTTCTTTATAACGTCAGCCAATGGTGAGTCAACCATTACAGGTAACAGCTTGTGAACCCACTTCTATTCATACAGAATTTCAAATATGTGAGGCTTCCAGTTGAACAATTTTAAATTGGTGCAACTAAGATTGAGTTGATACCCTGCTGTAAATTGCTTGAGCTCAAAGTGGCATTTCATGTATTCATTCAATGCCCAAACATGTCAGAAAGTAACAGTGATCTACTAGGTCAAAACAAAATTCATTTGTTCACACAGCAAAATTCTTAGATTCTCAGTTTTGAGAGTTCAACATTGGCATATAACCACAACTGCATATAATTTTAAAATCATAAACCAGTTTCAAATAATGCATTTGTTGTCATGCAGTAAATGCTAAAATAACAGTTGCAATATTTTAAGACAAAAGGTGAAATTGGTCCGTTCAGCCATTGTTCCATTCAGCAAGGGCAAATGGACAGTCTGCTTAGCATCCTGCCAATTTTCTCTTCCATTAAGGTTAATAGCAACAAAAATCAAGCAGGCTGTTGAAAGAGCTGTCAATTTAATAAAAGCTGTTTTGCAGGTCCAACACCTTTGATGGTAACTATAGAACACATGGCTGGGTGTATATTGTGGGCTGAAATGTTGAAGTGAGAACTGAGGCTCTCAACATGTTCCACATCACATCATGTAAACTTTAAGTAGCAATGCAGACCTGCAAGTACTTCTATTGACTCAACATAAGCAACAAAACTGAAAATAGTTGATCATCCTTTTAAGTACCACTGTTAAGATGCCATTCCTGCTGCTAAGTGTATGTGATTAAGACAGGACAGAAGCTGGAACGTTCAGTTCAAAATGCCTCAGTTGAGTCAGAGTTATACACTGACTGAAGCCATGATTCACTACTCTGTATGCTAAAGATTCACAATAATCCAGTCAAATTAGCATTGAGTGTGGCCAGCACTAGTAATGTATGTGTTCAACAGGATGCCATTTTGGACCTGTCGTAACCAATCTTTTAACTTTACCACAATAATTAAAATTACATAGAAGTCCTTCTATGCTGTAGTCTGTAGCTTGGCAGGAAAATTCAGCAGAGGTAACACAGAAGAAAGCAATGTGTTCAAAGACAGGGAGGGCAAGGAGGAGGAGAAGTGGGAGAGAGAGCGAGAACTTAGCAGGACCAGGGTCTTCAGGGAGCATCATGCCTATTTTAACCAGTATGTGTAAGATTTCTGTCACATATTAGGTGCTCATGGATATATGCCATCCATAGAACATAGAAAAATACAGCACAGTACAGGCCCTTCAGCCCTCGATGTTGCGCCGACCGAAGCCTACCTAACCTACACTAGCCCAATAACCTCCATATGCTTGTCCAATGCCCGCTTAAATGACCATAAAGAGGGAGAGTCCACCACTGCTACTGGCAACCCGCTGAGTAAAAAATCTACCCCTAACATCTGTCCTATACCTACCACCCCTTAATTTAAAGCTGTGTCCCCTAGTAACAGCTGACTCCATACGCAGAAAAAGGTTCTCACTGTCAACCCTATCTAAACCCCTAATTATCTTGTACACCTCTATCAAATCTCCCCTAAACCTTCTTTTCTCCAATGAGAAAAGCCCCAAGTGCCTCAGCCTTTCCTCATACGATCTTCCTACCATGCCAGGCAACATCCTGGTAAACCTCCTCTGCACTTGTTCCAATGCCTCCACATCCTTCCTATAATATGGCGACCAAAACTGCACACAATACTCCAGATGAGGCCGCACCAGAGTCTTATACAACTGCAACATGACCTCAGGGCTCCGGAACTCAATTCCTCTACCAATAAAGCCCAGTACACCATATGCCTTCTTCACAGCACTATTTACCTGGGTGGCAACTTTCAAAGATCTGTGTACATGGACACCAAGATCCCTCTGCTCATCCACACTACCAAGTAGTCTACCATTAGCCCAGTAATCCATCTTCTTGTTACTCCTACCAAAGTGAATGACTTCACACTACATTGAATTCCATTTGCCACCTTACTGCCCAGCTCTGCAACTTATCTATACCCCGCTGTAACCTGCCACATCCTTCTTCGCTGTCCACAACTCCACCGACTTTCGTGTCATCCGCAAACTTCCTCACCCAACCTTCAAGCCCCTCCTCCAGGTCATTGATAAAAATGACAAACAGCAATGGTCCCAAAACAGATCCTTGTGGAACACTGCTAGTAACTGCGCTCCAAGATGAACCTATACCATCAACTACTACCCTCTGTCTCCTTCCAGCCAGCCAATTCCTAATCCAAACCTCTAATGCACCCTCAATGCCATACCTCCGTAGTTTTTGCATTAGCCTGCCATGGGGTACCTTATCGAACGCCTTGCTAAAATCCATATACACCACATCTACTGCTTTACCCTCATCCACTTCCTTGGTCACCTTCTCAAAGAATTCAATAAGGTTTGTGAGGCACGACCTGCCCTTCACAAAACCATGCTGACTATCCTTGATCACATTATTCCTATCCAGATGTTCACAAATCCTATCCCTTACAATTCTCTCTAAGACTTTGCCCACAACAGAAGTGAGACTCACTGGCCTATAGTTACTCGGGCTATCCCTGCTCCCCTTCTTGAACAAGGGGACCACATTCGCTATCCTCCAGTCTTCTGGCACTATTCCCGTAGACAACGACGACATAAAAATCAAGGACAATGGCTCTGCTATCTCCTCCCTAGCTTCCCAAAGGATCCTAGGATAAATGCCATCAGGCCCAGGGGACTTAACTATATTCATCCTTTCCAGAATTTCCAACACCTCTTCCCTACATACCTCAAAGCCGTCCATTCTAATCACTTGTGACTCAGTATTCACATCGGCAACAATGTCCTGTTCCTGAGTGAATACTGACGAAAAGTATTGATTTAGTGTCTCACCAATCTCCTCCGCCTCCACACACAACTTCCCACTACTATCCTTACTGGACCGATACCTACCCTAGTCATCCTTTTCTTCCTGACATACCTATAGAAAGCCTTTGGGTTTTCCCTAATCCTACCAACTAAGGACTTTTCATGTCCCCTTCTCGCTGCTCTTAGCTCTCTCTTCACATCTTTCCTGGCTACCTTATAACTCTCAATCGCCCCAACTGAACCTTCACACCTCATCTTTACATAGGCCGCCCTCTTCCCTTTCACAAGGGATTCCAATTCCTTGTTAAACCACGGCTCCCTCACAAGGCCCTTTACTCCCTGCCTGACTGGTACATACTTATCAAGGACACCCATTAGCTGTTCCTTGAACAATCTCCACATATCATTTGTGTTCTTCCCTTGAAGCCTATTTTTCCAATCCACGCATCCTAAGTCAAGCCTCACCGCATCATAATTTCCCTGCCCCCAGCTATAACTGTTGCCCTGCAGTGCACACTTCTCCCTCTCCATTACTAGAGTAAACGTCACCGAGTTGTGGTCACTGCCCCCGAAGTGCTCACCTACCTCCAAGTCTAACACCTGGCCTGGTTCGTTACCCAGAACCAAATCCAATATAGCCTCACCTCTTGTTGGCCTGTCTACATATTGTGTCAGGAAACCCTCCTGCACACATTGGACAAACACTGACCCATCAAACGAACTCGAGCTATAGCTTTCCCAGTCAATATCTGGGAAGTGAAAGTCCCCCATAACAACCACCCTGCTACTTTCACTCTTCTCCTGAATCATCCTCGCAATACTTTCCTCTACTTCTCTCGGACTATTAGGAGGCCTGTAGAAAACTCCTAACAGGGTGACCTCACCTTTCCTATTTCTAACCTCCGCCCAAACTACCTCAGATGGCAAGTCTTCCTCCATCACCCTTTCTACTGCTGTAATACTATCCTTGACAAGCAATGCCACACCTCTTTGACCCTACTAAAACATTTAAACCCTGGAACCTACAACAGCCATTCCTGTCCCTGTTCTACCCACGTCTCTGTAATGGCCACAACATCGAAGTCCCAGGTACCAACCCATGCTGCAAGCTCACCTACCTTATTTCTTATACTTCTGGCATTGAAGTATACACACTTCAAGCCACCTTCCTGTTTACAGGCACCCTCCTTCGAGATCGATGCCATGTTCCTAACCTCCCTACACTCAAGGTCCTGTACCCTAAAGCTACACTCCAGGTTCCCATGCCCCTGCAGAGTTAGTTTAAACCCTCCCAAAGAGTACTAGCAAACCTCCCCCCAAGGATACTGGTGCCCCTCAGGTTCAGGTGTAGACCATCCTGTTTATAGAGCTCCTACCTTCCCCAGAAAGAACCCCAGTTATCCAAATACCGGAATCCCTCCCCCCTGCACCACCAGCCACGCATTTAACTCCTCTCTCTCCCTATTCCTCGACTCTCTATCACGTGGCACAGGTAACAAACCAGAGACAACAACTCTGTTCGTTCTAGCTCTGAGCTTCCAACCTAGCTCCCTGAAAGCCTGTCTAACATCCTCACTCCTCTTCCTACCTATGTCGTTGGTGCCAACGTAGACCACGATCTGGGGCTGCTCCCCCTCCCCCTTAAGGACCCGGAAAACACGATCAGAGACATCACGTACCCTTGCACCTGGGAGGCAACATACCAATCGTGAGTCTCTGTCGCCCCCGCAAAACCGCCTATCTGTGCCCCTCACTATTGAGTCCCCAATAACTATCGCTCTACCTTTCTCCACCCTTCCCTTCTGAGCAACGGGGACAGGCTCCGTGCCAGAGGCCTGAACCTCGTTGCTTACCCCTGGTAAGTCATCCCCCCCCACAAGTATCCAAAACGGTATACTTGTTCTTGAGGGGAATGACCGCAGGGGGTCCCTGCACTGGCTGCTTCCTCCCACTCCCCCTCACTGTCACCCATCTCTCTATAACTTTCGGAGTAACTACTTCCCTAAAGCTCTGATCTATGACCACCTCTGCCTCCCGAATGATCCGCAGTTCATCCAACTCCAGCTCCAGTTCCCTAACACGGTCTTGGAGGAGCTGGAGATGGGTGCACTTCTTGCAAGTGTAATCAGGAGGGACGCTAATGGCTTCCCTCACCTCATACATGTTGCAAGAGGAACATTGCACTGCCTTCGCTGCCATCCCTCTAAAAGGTAAACTTTAAAAACTAGATCTAAAGAAACAAACAAGCAAAATGCAGCACTTACCTGCTTATCACAACGGGTCGTATTATTAGGTTAGAGGAGGAGGGCGGGTGGGAGGCTCTACCCCTGTAGTGCCTCGGGTTCCTCGCCTGCGCGCTTTTATAAGAAAAAAGCCTTCCCAGGTAAGCTAGCGCGACACCAGCTTCCGGGTCCACTAGGCGCTTAAAAAAAACTTTAAATTTTAGCCGTTAAAAAAAACAATAACTGGACTATACCGCGACTTAAAAAAAAACACCAGACAGCCGTTACCTGCTCCGCCCAGAGAGTGAGGCCGTAACGATAAGATCAGCAGCTTCACAGCTAGAGTGAAGACAGCATTTCCAGTGCCTGTAAAGGTGCTGATCTCTTTCTGTGTCAAGATCCTTCTCGGCTAAAGGAGGCAATATTTTCAAGATCCCAGTTCGATATCGCTGCTCATCTGTATACAAAGATAAAATAACATATTACATACCCTCTTTCATCAGGAAAGATAGAAAAGTGAGCACCAACTTCTCCAGTACAATAGGTATATCCAGTACACCCCTCCTGGGTGTAGAGCACCATTAAGTACACATAGACCACTTTAAGGGTTCCACATGTAAAATCAGAGATGTAGCACAAACACGAAGTGTTCATTTTTCAATGTACTATTGCTGTGCAGCCATATTCATTTCAACAGGAAGGCTAGTCTCTGTTATTCTGACAGAGCCACGATGTCTTTAGTCTGTGTTGATCTGCTGCACCATCAGCATTTGAGCCACAATGAAGTCAGTGAGCATCTATAGACCTAAAATCGTAGAAATTTACAGCACAGAATGAAGCCATTTGCCCAAAAGTATCTTCAGTCTCAGTTAACTCTGCAAAATATCAGCCATTAAAAGCTGTATCATGCTTGGGTCCAGAAATATAGTAGTGCCTGCTTGTCTGTTCTGGAAACACTAGGCCCAAACCTCTGTACAGATTTCTGTGCATATTCAGTGCCACATTCCTCAATGCTTCTTCACATAGCAAACAGGTTCACAGATCTATGAATGCACTAAACATTTGTGTCTTCTGCCTTTTCTCTATGATGCCCCATCAAAGACCTCACCTGAGCATCCTGGAATAGCACTCATGTGACCTCAGCTTCAAGGAGGTTGACATGTACACTATCCTTGTTCCCAGCATGCTTCCCAACTCTAAGCAAGCCTTTAAAGTTTGCAGTGGCCCACTATATGTTATAATATTGTAAGTTTCAGGTCATAGGAAACATGGACCAACTCAAGGAAGCAACCTTGCATAATTAAAAATTGCTGATAAGTTTGCATTATAAAGCTTGCAACAACTTGCAACCTGCACAAGCTGGTTTTGGAACAATAAACTTATCAGTAATGCAATGCTTTTGCAGTGAACTAAATCCACGTGGGTCATTCTTTATGACCAGGAAATATGGGTTACAAAATTCTAAGGTTTTGATTGAATAAATGTGTTTTGAGTCTGCACGTTTCAGGGCTCCTAAGTAGAGTATGTTTCATTAGTCTAAGAGTTAATTTTTTTGTAATTCATTGAATTCTTTGTCTATTTCAAAAAGTTATGAATGAAATTGCACTCCAATGCCAAAAGACTCCTTAGAGCAGGACATTTAAAAAGTATAGACCCTTAAAAAAAGCAAAGCATTCACAGTAATATCCTACAGGAAATTAAGAAGGAACTCAAACTGGATACGATCGGAATGGTTCAGGGTAGGCTTGGGACATGGGCTCCAACTATAGAAAACAGACTTTTTGAACACTTTTAAACAAGCCTACCAATCACTGAGTTTCCTTGGTCTTGTGGAGTTATTAAAATCTATTTAGTGTCTACTTATTTATCTGAAGTAGTTTGATGTGAATTGGGATAAGTACATGGAGTAGTTTCATTGCATGCATTGAATTTTGGTGTTTTGTCACTTAAGGGAAAATTGGGCCAAATGTCCCAACACTTGACTTTTATGCAACCACTTCAGCAGTCTCACCATAGATCCTCTGCAGAGGGTGCTCTTCCCAATGAGTAGCAATTAATCAGGCAGACCTTTCGCCCTGGATTTCATCGTATAATCAATAATATACAAGATTTCTAGGGAAATGAACTAGAGTCATAGATATATAGGACAGAAACAGCCCCTTTGGTCCAATCAGATATCCTTTATAAATCAAGTCCCATTTGCCAGCACTTGGCCCATATCCCTCTCAACCCTTCCTATTCATATACCCATCCAGTGGCCTTTTAAATGTTGTAATCGTACCAGCCTTCTGGCAACTCATTCAATACACACATCGCCCTCTGCATGAAAAGGTTGCTCGTTAGATCCCTTTTATATCTTTCCCTCTCATTTTAGATCCTCCAGTTTTGGACTTCCCCAACCCAGGGAAAAGACCTTGCCTATTTACCCTATCCATGCCCCTCATGCATTTATAAACCTCCTATAGTTTGACCCCTCAGCCTGCAATGCTCGAGGGAAAATAGCTCCAGTTTGTTCAGCCTTTCCCTATAGCTCAACCCTCCAACTATAGCAGCATCCTCATAAATCTTTTCTGAACCTTTTCTATAGGAAGGAGACTGGAATTGCATACAATACTCCAAAAGTGGCTGAGTCAATGTCCTGTACTGCTGCAACATGACCTCCCAACTCCTATACTCAGTGCACTGATCAATAAAGGAAAGCGTATCAAATGCCGCCTTCACTATCCTATCTACCTGCGACTCCCAAAGTCCACCCAGAGCTGGTTTGGAACAGTTAAATTGCTTAGTAACATCCAAATCGGAACCAATCAACATAAATTTTTGGTTAAATTGTCACCTGGTTCTATTGGAGATCGATATTGGCATGGCTGCAACAATGATTGAAGAATCAGTCTTTAACAAGATTCACTCTGGACTCCAACAAATTTGTTCAGGACCTTGGCCAGAATGAGAACGTTTACCAGGGAACCATTACAGATTAAAGGTATGACTTTGGTTCAGGTCTCTGATGAGAAGTAATTGATGCAGTTACCACTGATTATAGTAAAAGACTCTGGCTCAAGCATGATGGGGCGGAATTGGTTGAGAAAGATTCACCTTGACTAGATCAACATTTTTCAATTAGAAAATGGCTGCTTGAGTGAAATCCTAATTAAATATCTGCAAATTTTTTCGGAAGGTCTAGGGACTATCAATGGAGCTAAGGCCCCCTTACATGCTGTCCAGGAAGCAATTCTGTGATTCCGCAAGGCCTACCTCGTACTTTTTGCCTTCATGTAAAAGTAGAGGCAGAAATCAGGAGATGGTAAAGCAAAGGAATCATCAAACCAGTTTGGAGACTGGGTTGGTTCACCTTTTGTAGGGGTTAAGCAAACTGTAATATGCTTCTTGGAGCTGTATAAATACCCAATCCATCGCAAAGAGTACTTGTAGAACATAGAACATTACAGCACAGAACAGGCGCTCCGATCCTCGATGGTTTCACAGGGTGGCACAACAATCTGAAGCCCTTTGAACCTACTCTACTCCATTCTCATTCATATCCCTATCCAATGACCATTTAAATGCCTGTAAAGCTAGTGAGTCTACAACTGTTGGAGGCAGAGTGTTCCGTGGCCCTAATACTCTCTGAGTAAAGAAACTACCTCTGACAGCAGACCTATATCTATCACCCCTCAATTTGAAGCTATGCCCCTTGTGCTACCTATTACCATCCTAGGAAAAAGGCTCTCACTACCACCCGATCTAAATCTCAGATTATCTTATATATCTCATAGAAACAAATATCTTAAATGCATAATTGGGAAGGGTGGGGACTTATCCTTCACCAATCTGATCATGAGCCATGCATACCTGCAGTTGCGGCTAGATGAGGAGTATGCACAATTAAAGATTTTTACCTCTATACAAAACTGCCATTTGACATAATCATCAGCCTGTGCCCTTTTCCAGTAGACGTAGGAGAACAATTTTACAAGGTCAACCCAGGTTGCCATTTATCTGGATGACGTGCTAATAAGCAGGAAGACCAATAAAGAAAACTTGGAGAACTTGGACATAGAGCTTAAACATTTTTCTCAGGCTGGCGTAAGCATTAGAAGGGAAAGGTGTGTGATCCAGGCACCCCAAGTGATTTATTTGGGCTACAGAGTCAACGAGACTGGGTTACACCTGTTGGAAGGTAAATTGAGGGCAATTAAAGGTGCCCTGGCTCCCAAATTTGTATGAGACCTGAGGTATTTCATGGGGTTGCGAAATTATTATGGGAAATTCATATGTAACCTGTCCTCCATTTTGAAACCCTTATGTTGCATTATTGAAATAGAGTCAGGCTCGGAAATGGTCACGTAGCCAAGAAGTAACCTTTAGAGAAGTAAAAAAGCAGCTAACATCCTCTGAGGTGTTGGCCACCTGTGATCCCAAGCGAGAGGCGGTGCTGACATGCGATGCTTCCCCATACAGTATTAGGATATTGTTGGCTCACCGGTCACCCAAAAAAAAGGAATAACTAATAGCTTATGCTTCCTGGACTTTGGCTAGTGCCGAATGCAAATATGCCCAGATAGATAAGGAAAGGTTGATAATCATCTTTGGTGTGAGAAAGTTCCAGTTATATCTTTACGGACATAAATTTGTAATAGTAGCAGACGACAAACCCCTGCTAGAGCTACTTAAAGGTAAGGCCATGCTGCCCTTTGCTTAAAATTAGTGCATAAAATTACACATTGGAATACCATCCAAGGTGCCTAGTGGATGCCTTGAGCTGCCCCCTGCTGACAGTTATAGTACCGGTGTGTGGTACCTACCCTGGAAGAGTTTGTTCTGACTTTAAACTTTTTAGACACTCTTCCAGTCACTGCTGACAATATCTGACTGTGGACACAAAATGACTCTGTCCTAGTAAAACTAAAACAGCTGATGGTGATGGGGGAAACTAAAGGGCCATCAAAACCAGAATTGAAACCTTTTTGGATCTAGCAAGACCAGATCACTGGAGAGGATGGCACATTATTTATGGGGAGCAAGAGTGATTATCACGAGTAAAGGTTGCCACCAGATACTGGCTGAATTCCACCAAGTTCATTCAGGGTTTCCAAATTGATGATGGTGATAAGTTATGTCTGGTGGCTGGGATGGATGTCGACATACTTGCAGTGCACAGTAAGGCAGTGCACAGAGTGCCAATAAGATAAAAAATTACCACCAGCAGCTTCCCCACATGGCTGGGTAAACTCTTCCCTCAGTTACGTCGACTTTGCTGGTTCTTTCATGAGGTCAATGTTCTTGGCCATTGCGGATGCCCTTTCAAAGTGGTCATACGTGCATAGGGTTAATTGATCAAACTTCGGGCTGACGATTGAAAAGCTTTGAGCATTGTTTTGCAATACACAGACTCCTGGAAGTATTGGTCACGGACAATAATACATCATTTACGAGCATGGAGTTTGAGTATTTCCTAAAATCGAGTGGCATTTGGCATGTTCAGACAGCTACATACCATCATTATCCAATGGTCTGGTGAATAGAGCAATCTAAATGTTGAAGGTAGGCTTTAAAAAAACAGCCTCAATACCAAGTCATCCCAGTCCCTGTTTGATTATAGGATCATCCCTCACACAATTACAAGGATAGCTCCAACAAAGTTGCTGATGGAGAGAAGACTCTTCACCAGGTTAAACCTGATATTCCTAGACTTGGATAGAAAGTGTGAAATGGCTTCAGAAACGCCAATGCGGCCACATGCATCCTGTAAGCAAGAGCGACAGTTTACTTCAGGGGACGCAGTTTGGTGTCAAAACCACACAAATGGCCCTGCATGGATATCAAATGAGGTCAGGTCCTGTGACATACAAAGTTCAGGAAGGTGTGGATCCTGTGGAACAAACGTGCATCACATGAAAACTGCTCTCACGCAAGTGAGGCAGGAGCAAAGCATATGTAGTCTCTCAGATCAGCCAGAAAGGCTGTCAGAAACCGTGAATTCTCTCCTTCCGTCCCTGAGATGGATGCAGTTGATGTTGCAGCCTCAATACAATATCACTGCCTGAAGAAGATGAATTTCTTCAAAGATGCTCTGGGCACAAGAAACAGGCTACAGTCTGATACATGCTGCGTATGTCAGAGTCGGAGGAACTGATCCTGGTGTGAAAATGTCCAAGGAGAAGCTACAAGAAAAAGACCAGGACTGCATCCCTGCACTTTGGTGGAGGAGGAAATGTAGTGATCGGAATGAGGATCAGGTGGATCTCATTGAGTATTCAATCCCTGATTGGAGTTGTTAACCTGGGCCAATCAGGGAGTCCTGGTTAAGGGCCATAGGGGCGTGTGGCCTTTGAGTGGCTGGAAGGTGGGAGGGACAGGTGGTTTGCTGGGTTTCTAGGGGTGTCTGTGATATATGCACTCTTTTGTTTGGTTTATTGGATTGTTTGTATGTGATTGAGTTTATCATATCAAAAAGAGAAACAGTAAGGTGGGATTTAAGATTTGTCCTCTTTTCCCTGTAAACTGGTTGTACGGTGAGGTTTGGGAGTCTGGCTTTGCTGCCCCTTTGCTGTTTTTTTGTAAACTGCTGTTCATTGTTAACTGTTTGTTTGTAACTTGTACTGTTTAATAAAATGTTATAACCAGGAGATTAGAATCTCCTTGGTTGAGAACTGACTCTGAGCTGGCTAGCTACAGCCAGTGTACTGTGTTCTAGTAAATAAAGGGTGACTTGGTGAAAAAGAAATATAAACAGGAGGCTCAGGGATTCTGCTTACACTCGTGCCTGGGCAGTGAACTGGATGGTGAGAGCCCACATACTGTGGACGTGTAAGTAAAGGGTGACTTGGTGACAGGATACTGGTCTCTGTGGAATTATTTCACCTGTCTATACCTATTGCCTTTTCATTCTTCTTTATTACCTTCAGGATAAATATTAACTGGCTACTAATTTTGCTTCACTTTTGTAAACTTTATTTTCCTTTGGCTTTACTATTATTTTATTATACTTTGAATTAATTTTACCTCCTTTTTGCTAGTGTTCCTACCTGAAATCCATGTCGTTGCTTCTTCTTACAAATGATCAATGGAATCCTCTAACAACAGACCCTCCATCCCCAAAACCTCAATAAACCCAATTCCCTTAGTTTCTTCAGACAGAGCTTAAAAATGTGTTGCTGGAAAAGTGCAGCAGGTCAGGCAGCATCAAAGGAGAAGGAGAATCGACGTTTCGGACATAAGCCACGCAGACCCAATGGATTGACTAAGGTCAAACCAAGTCCTGAAGTGACCCAAATGGGAAGTGCCCAAATCTATGACAAGACTACAGTGGGGCTACTAGACAGACAGTGATCCATTGCGTGGACTGCACGGGCTCAGGCCCGTGACCAAGAACACCCTGAGCGGATGCCTGATTGTCGCCAATCCACTGGACTGGAATTGGGCATGAGGGATATTGTATGGGTGGAATAATTCCATAAAGCAGCAAAATTGTTAAGATATGGCAAGAAAACTAAGCCTCCCATTGGGAATCCCTCAAAAATTTGACGCAATCCAGATTTAGACAAAGTGAGATTCAGCCCTGTCTTTCTCTTTTTTTTGTTTTACGCTGTTTGATGTCATACTCTACGGCTAGCTTCTCGCTAACCAGTAAGTTGACTGATTTCTTGTGACATCACTTTAGAATTTCTTTTACATTTCAGCCTGTCTCGCTCCGTTGTTCAGAATGAAACCACACCATGCACCGCATGCTTCAACTTGCTGCCTCCTCTCAATGCTGTATTCAGAATAAAGCTAATCCCCACACTTTTCAAACTTGCTATCACCTCTCGGCGATGTATAAGGAAGCTCCCATGTTCTGCAGTCGCAGCCTTGCCATCCTTGTTGAATGTTAATTTAATAATAATTTTCATTAATTTATTAACAAGTGCTACACCTACCAGTCAGTTTTATTATTGCAAGTAAACTTTTCTAATAGTGGTTTACAATTACTAGTTGTAAGGGCTTAAATGAATTACCTTTCTCTACAATCCATGATGTATAATTCCTAACAACAGTTACTTGTAAACCAATCAATTCATGACTTTTTTTGTGAAATACTGATTTTATTTTTCTCCATTCAGGTGTCTAGGTCTCCAAGTTAGGGCCTCAATTTACCCTCTGTTTCCTCTCTTGCTGTAACCAGTCAATGATATAACTTTAAAAGTAACTGTTTATTATTCATTATTGAGTCACCAATTAGTCTTATAAATCTCCAACCTGGCAGATAGATGTTGAGTTTCTTGACTAGTATTAAGGTAGATAAGACCCAGGTATCTACCCAAGGTTATTGAGAGTGGCAAGAAATGAGATTGCTGGAGCCTTGACAAAGATATTTCTATCCTCGCTAGCCACTGGAGAGATCCCAGAGGGCTGGTGAGTAGCTAGTGTTGTTCCTCTGTTCAAGAAGGGAAATAGGGATAATCCAGGAAACTATAGACTGACAAGTCTCACATGGGTGGTTGGGAAGCTATTTGAAAGAATTCTTAGGATAGGATTTATGTGCATTTGGAAAAGCATGAGCTAATTAGGGGCAGTCAATGTGGCTTTATGCAGGGCAGGTCATGTCTTACTAACTTGATTGATTTTATTTTTGAGGAGATGACAAAGTGATCGATGAGGTAGAGTTGTGCATGTTATCCACATCGATTTTAGTAAGGCTTCAACAAGGTCCCTCATGGTAGGCTCATCCAGGAGATCAAAGATGCGTGAGATCCACGGTGAATTGGCTGCAGGGATTCAGAATTGGCTTGTCCATAGGCAGAGGATGGTAATGGAAGGATGTTTTTCTGGCTGGAGATCCGTGACTCGTGGTGTTCTGCAGATTCCTTATAGGAACCTCTGCGTTTCGCGAGTAAGTTTACAGACTGTACAAAGATCAGTAGAGTTGTGGAGAATGTAAAAGATTATCAAAAGATCCAGCAGGACATAGATCAGTTGCAGGTACAGGTGAAGAAATGCCTGCTAGACTTTAATCTGGGTAAATGTGAGGTGCTGCATTTTGGAGGTCACATGTTAAAGAAAGGTATACAGTTAATGGCAGAACCCTTAACAGCATTCATGTACAGAGGGATATTGGGATTCAAGACCATAACTTCCTGAAAGCAGCCATGCAAATAGATAAGATGGTAAAGAAAGTATATGGAGTGCTTGCCTTTATTGGTCAGGGAATTGAGTACAAGAGTCAGGATTTCATGTTGCAGCTTTATCAGACTTTGGTTAGGTCACACATATAGTATTGCATTTAACTCTGGTCGCCACAATATAGGAAGGATGTGGAGGCTTTGGAGAGGTTACAGAAGAGTTTTACCAAGATGGTACCTGGATTAGAGGGCATGTGCTATAAGGACAGGCTAGAAAAACTCAGATTGTTTTCTCTGGAGTGGTAGAGCTATAGAATTATGAGATGCGTAGATAGGGTTGACAGTGAAATCCTTTTCCCAGAGTTGAAATGTCTAAAACTAGGGGACATGCATTTAAGGTGAGAATGTGAATCTTCAAAGGAGATGTAAAGGGCAACTTCTTTTTACACAGAGAGTGGTAGGTATCTGGAACACACTGCCAAAGGTGGTGGTAGAGCCAGATACAATAGGGTCATTAAGGGACATGAACATGCAAGGAATGGGGGGAATATGATTCAAGGGCACAGAAGGGATTTGTTTAATTTGGCATCATGTTTGGCACAACATCCTGGGCCAAATGGCCCATTCTTCTGCTGTACCGTTCTATGTTCCATTGTCTGGCAGTGCTTTGTAGAGCAGCTTTTCAAGGTCAGCATCCCTTCTCCACCTCAGTGAATGAGCTAAGGTGCTCCTTTAAACAGTTGGTTGTTGCTGTCCTTCTGCTTCCACCCACTTATATCTTGCTCACTTTCCTTAATATTGTCTTTAAATGACTCCCCAGTTAAGAATACTTATGAGCTGACTTTCACTAGATGTTTAAAACTGAGTTATCCCACATTTTTTGGAGTGCTGGGAGACATTGGGCAATGACTATCAGAGATTTATTTCATGTTACCCTAAAGAAATGGGATCAGAACATACCCAACGAGATTTTGTTTGCATTTAAAACTCATAATGACAGTTTATAGGCTGTTCATGAAACGTTCACAGCAAACAACCATGGTCAGTGACGATTTGCAATAAGAGGAGCTGATCACTTACCTTTGTATTCAACAGCAGTGCCATTGTTGAATTCCCCTACTATCATATATTGATTAGAAAACTAACTGGACCAACCATAGTTAATACTGTGCTTACAAGAGCAGATCAGGCTAATTCAGCTGCTGCCCTCATAAGTTTGTCCACTATCTAGAAGGCACAATTCCTGAGAATGATGCAACATTTCTTGCCTGGATGAGTGCAGCTCCAACAATAAGCATGACTCATTCACATTCACCATCCTAGAAAGATGACACCAGTTCGACTGGGACAATACATCCATCCTGGGACAGGCTAAAAAAAAGACACGCACAGGAATTCCTTGAGGCCTGACATTCAAACCGCAACTCCTTTACCAAACATATAAATTTAGACACCATTTACCACTTCTCAGAAACCGAACCGGAAATGATATCACCTACTGCAACAGACTGAGACAGATAAATTATAAGCAGGACAGAATACCAGCGCTTCAACGGAGGCTCACTGATACTACTACCTAGCATGGTGACTAAATGTCTGAGAGCAAATCTACCAGCTCAGCAAGCAAACTTACAACAAGGGTCCTGTTCTCTGCAATAAAAGAAATATGTCCAAGCTACATGCCTTTTTGAATGCCCTGAAAACACGGGAACTTATAGTACCTGTTGTTTTCTCGGCGGTAGTATTTGCCAACCAGTCATCTTCTTTTTCACCTGTAGTATAAATTATGATGGTTTGAAATTTGTTTTGCTGAATGCAAAACTTATTTTTGGTCTAATTTCAATTCGAATGTGGTAAGGTAATCTGAATGAAGCAACTTCAGTTCAACTGCAAAAGACCATAAATGCTGTCTGTTCATTTCTTTGTATTTCTTTTTTTAACTGGAGTTTTCCCAACCACCAAGTTGTTAATTTCAGCCATTGCATCATGCAGAATAACCAGGCCAAGACTAGGTGTTTTCCTTCAGAGTTTTAAGAAATCAAAAGGAGTTATGATTGTGCCTTCCTTATAACATTGAAATATGCCTTAGAGCTTGTAATTTGCCTAGTTAGTGTAATCATGAGGAGAACAACATAACAATAACTTACAGAAATAAGGGTAGATCAGAGTTTTTTTATAAAATAAAAAATATAATAACAAAAAATATAAACACTGACATGTTGCTGGAAAAGTCTCACTGCTGTGAATGAAAAATGTGGAAGTTATTATTGTTTACCTGGTGCATAGTGTAATCTGATGTTCCCTAATATTTGATTTTCAGCTCAGGGGAAATCTTAAATTTTTTGGCAAAGTCTCAGTTATGTCAAACTTTTTTGGAAGGTTTTTTGCCATTCGGCCTGGGGAGATTTCTTGCTGTATCTTGCCAAATTCAATGCATTAATGACCAACCCTGCCCTTATGGTGCTATCATGGGCCAGACCAAACCCCCTCAAAATAAATCAGGGAGATGGCCTAGACTATAACTTTTTTTAGGAGGTAAAAACAATAACTGCAGATGCTGGAAACCAAATTCTGGATCAGTGGTGCTGGAAGAGCACAGCAATTCAGGCAGCATCCAACGAGCAGCGAAATCGACGTTTTGGGGCCCTTTTGCCCGAAACGTCGATTTCGCTGCTCGTTGGATGCTGCCTGAATTGCTGTGCTCTTCCAGCACCACTGATCCAGAATATAACTTTTTTATCCTATTTGAGTCAAAGAATGAGGGGTAAGCTGGACTGTGTCGAGGAAGAATGTCTTATTTTTCAGAGTCGTGAACCTGTGAAATTCTCCAACACAGAATGTTGTTGGGGCTAGTTTGTTTGATATATGCAAAAGGGAACCGGACATGGCCCTTGCAGCTAAAGGGATCAAGGGGAATGGAGAGAAAGCAGAACTGGCCTGCTGAAATTGCATGATCATATTTAATGATGGTGCAGGCCCAAAAGGCTGAATGATCTATTCCTGCACTTATTTTCTGTGTTTAAAGGCAAGTGTAAGACGTTATGTTCCAGCTGTAATTTGATTAATCAAACTACTAGGCTTTAAGCAATATACATTTTATTCCTACACCACAGTTAAAATACTGATTAAAAACAAAGAAGAATCAGCATAACTTTAGCTTTATTGAAATGTTTAACAAAAGAATATATTATTAAACTATTGCATTAGTTGAATCATCAGCTCTTTCAATATAACAACATCCCATAAACACAAATCCAAATTCAGAAAAACAGATCTGCTACCTCCCCCAGTCCAAGAGAAAGGAACACCAAAAGAAACAGTCTAGCAGCAGGGAAAGACCTTTTTCCTATTGCAGCGAGAGATAGAGAGTTGTATGTATCAGCTTCAAAATCCAACTTAAACTGAAAACAAAACTAAAATCCCAAGTCTGTGTAAACCTGTCTCCACCCACTCATGCTTCTTTAGTTTAATTTTAAAAATACTCCAAGAGCTCAAAGATGTTTACCCATTGCTTCTGTAGTTCTCATTCCCCTACCACTGGTAATTCTTTGTAAGAGAAACAGCACAGAACAAATCCCTGTTAAGTACTCAGTATCATCACAGTGCTCATCACTTCTGATTTCCACCCCATCTTACCACATGCTATTCTTGGAACAACTCCTCACTCAGCCAAAAGATTGTTGTCCCATGCACCCATGCCATGTTTGAAAGACTACTGTACATTTGGACAAGTATTGGCATTCTGCCATTGCCTCTCACTGGCAACATAATGGCACAGCAGACCAGAAGCCACACTGCCCACTTTATATGGCACGGCTAAACTCCTTTGTACATGCAATCTTATTCTCTCACCCTAACTGCTGTTTAGAAATCTCAACACACTTAACCTGACCATAGCTACGTCCCACCTGAGCACCCAAGTTGGTGCTGCTCTATTCCAGTGTCCACTGCCATTGTCCATGAGTTGAACATCACAAGCAAGCAAGTAACAGGACAAATGCAGCTTTTATTTATGTAAAACAAAAGGGAACAATAACAATAGATGCTGAAGTGCACTGGGACAATGAAAACCAGATTTAGGCACCCTGACCAGAGAGTATTTTATGCTCGGTGGTTGGCTGCTGCATTTAGGTCTTATCCATTTAAGATGGTGTCAGTAGGTTCTGGCTGGCTTTTAGCACCTAACACAACTGGGCAGATTTGCCTTCCCCAGTGTTCTCATCCTCTTCCTTCTCAGAAAACCACTGCCATTCTCCCACTTCCTCTGCATTCAGCACAACAAATCAGATGGTGCAACACATTCTGTCTTGGACTAGTCCAAGCAGTGGAAGCACATTTTAGCAGCCCTATAATCTGCTCCCCCATGGCCTCTGGTTGAAGTATAGATGACATTGTATCATTGCTCCGCATCAGTCAGAGGGTTGCAAATAATTAAATGAGCCATGGTTGTTTGTGGGTATCCCTTGTCCTTTAATAACCAGTCTTGAAAGGCATCTGGACCTCAAAGGCACAATGTACACAATCGTGTCCCAGTCAGTAGGAATCGTGGCCGCTACTGTGGTAGCAGGAAGTGGTCGGAATGGTAATGCTGATGACAAATGACCTGAATGTTAATCAATGGAACCCATTGCTACTGCTAAATTCCACAGCATTGTGATACGACCCTCTCATGGCCATGTGTTTGCAGTCAATGGCACCTTGCACATACGAGAAGACAGTTATGTTTCTGAAGCCAGTTGCCTGGGCTACAGCATTGACCTTGTCACAGGGAAATGAAATGAACCACAGTGACCTTGCACAGATGACATCGATCACTTTCCTGATTCATTTGTGGGTGAACAACTGAATAATCATGTACGGGGCATGCATCAGTATCTGGAAGGAACCAGTGATATAGAGATCCAGAGTGCCATTGACCTCCACAGATGCCTAGTGAGGAACGCCTCCCACTCCTGTAGCTTTGAGGTCCTGCTGCAATATCCTGCATAGTTCCACCACAGTGTTCCAAGGTATACGGAGCCTGCATCAACACTATGTATCAATCATCCCCAGGAAATGGAGTCAGGGCCAGGAAAACTCTGTGCCTCTTACAATTCCCTACTGAGGGGCCCTGTGACTGTGACCATCCCTGAACTGGGTTCTCCTTGTCCTCTGCAGCAGGCCATTCAGCTCATACATCTCGGTGGAATGAACCTAAACACTGAACAGAAGAAGTGAGAATTGCTTAGACTTCAGGACAGTCATCAGTGACCTAACTATAGATGGCTGTGCACACTTCTCCATTCAATAAGATATGCTGCACCCTGATAACGAGGGATATGTCTCCATTATCCATCCATATTCAGGGTCAGCTCGTGCAGCCATTTAATTAATGAAAGTACTGTGCTGGCTGAGCGACCGCCAACTTGAGAGGAAGTGCCTGCAACATTCCAACACTAAATTAAACCTGGACCCACACCAAATTCTTTCCTGAAAAAGGGCTGATGCCCGAAACGTCGATTCTCCTGCTCCTTGGATGCTGCCTGACCTGCTGCACTTTTCCAGCAACACATTTTCAGCTCTGATCTCCAGCATCTGCAGTTCTCACTTTCTCCCACACCAAATACTCAACTCCACACTGCATTCAGTACAGGTCATTGCTTTATCATCTGTTATGTAAGTGTTACAATGTGTTGTTCACGCAGGATCTGTGGAAGTTTCCTGAAAAGTAATCATGATTTGGAGATCCCGGTGTTGGACTGGGGCGTACAAAGTTAAAAATCACACAACACCAGGTTATAGTCCAACAGGTTTAATTGGAAGCACACTAGCTTTCGAAGCGACGCTCCTTCATCAGGTGACAGTGGAGCAGTCTCTCCGAAATAGTGTGCTTCCAGTTAAACCTATTGGACTATAACCTGGTGTTGTGTGATTTTTAATCCTGAAAAATAGTTTGCCTTCACCTAATATTGGCCTGATGTAGCACCATTGCTGCTCACTTCCATATTGTTGTGATGCCTAAGATCAATTTCCAAGCATCAGTGGCTTGTAGCAAATTTCCTTTGACCAGCATCTGACCCCTAAGTATCTTTACTCTGCATGCGTTTCAAATTGACAGTGAAATTATTTTAAATTAAATAAAGAAGTATTTTACAAATGGCTGCTTTATGCATTTGTTTTTACAATGTTGTAATGTCAAACAAATGTGGGTCCTGTTCTTTCACCCATCAATCTGGTACTTCACCCAGCCTGAATGTCGTCCCAACCATTTCCAAGGAACATTTTGCACCTGGACAAGGGAATATGATAGGGAGCACAGCTGACTCTGGGCACTGTCAGCACATGATCATCAAGTAGCCCACCAGAGCCTCCATACTCCCTATTACCTCACACTACCCTAAACTACATTGACTGTCCTCCCTGCCCACAAACCGTGGCATTTCATTTTGATGCTCCCTTTGTGGAAGCCACAGTTATGGTCACTGTCAATGACCATCCCCATACCCTTCTTGATTTCCCCCTTGCCCTTACAGGACTCTTTGAATCGTCCTGAAAGATCAACGGACGGACTCCCTAGGCTGCATTCACCTCAGATCTGTGACTGACTTCAACAAGCGGCTCCTAAACATGACTGCGTAGACTCGAACTGTTGTGCCTACAGCTCCGTGACTGACAATATGTGATTCCCTTTGCTGAATGCTCTCCAAACTGTGCTGGAGAGTTCCCCTAACCATAAAGTTGCCAAGTATGTCAAAGCCCCTGGACTGTCTACAGATTGTGTCAATGACTGACAGTACCAGAACACCCTAAATAATAACACCCTTGTCCTCCACCCACCCCCACCCCCTTAACTGGACTGAGGACTTGCCCTAATCTTTAATCCAGCATGGCCATTTGGTTAAATAAACATGCACTATGTTGGCCATGCAGGCAGCTGGCAAATGCTGTAGATTTTACGGTGACTTCTCTGTGTGCAGTAAAGCAAGATGTTCCCCTCCCCGAGGACAGATCCCTACAGGTAAGCACAATAAGCAGCCTGTTTATTTCAGTATCTTGCAAAGGCCACCTCAAATAGCATTACTGACAGCCTTTGACTTGGCTTAAATGCCAATGTGCTAACTGGCATGAGATGGTCAAGCGAAGCAAAACGTAGAAGGTGGAAGCATGCAAGTAGATGCTCATTGTGTGAGTGTTAAATGAGCGTGCAAGCAGCCCTGAGACACAGCCTGGTCTAATCCTTCAGCTGGAAGCTTATGCCTGCATGCAATACGTCCTTACAGCAGCTTTTCAGCGCTAATTGCTCCAATGTCAGCCTGTGATTCCTAAGCAGCCAGTGGGTATGTCAGAAGGGTATCCTTATGGTCATGAGGATTTGTCAGATGCCAATGTAATTGAATAAGGAACAAAATCAGAAATCGTTGGATAAATGCTGCAGTTTTGGCAGCATCTGTGGAGAGAAATCAGAGTTAACACTTCAGGTTCAGTGTCCCTTCTTCAGAACTGAAGGCTACAAAATGGTTAGTATTTTGCACAAGGTGGGGTTGTGGAAGGGGTGGAGAGTAAATAATAGGTGGAGATAGACCAAATAGGGAGAAAATCTGTTGGACAGATAAAGGAGTGGGTAAAGGTTAATCTGGGGGAGTTAATAGCTGCTAATGGAGACTACGAGTAACTGACAATGGTTGTTTATGATAGCAGCACAATAATGACAAGGCATGATGTGTGGGATTGCAGTAGGGACATGGGAGAAGGTGCCTCAAATCCTGAAATTGTTGAACACAATATTAAATCCAGAAGGCTGCAGAGTTCCCAAGCAGAAAATGTTCTTCTAGATTTTACAGACCTTCAATGAACCAGTTTTTTGGTCAGGGAACATGATGGTGTATTGAAGTGACAGGCAAATTGAAGCTCATGGACGTTTTGTGGACAGGACATAGGTGTTCTGCAAAGTGGTCACCCAATCTGCACTTCATTGTCCCAATGTAGAGGAGACCATATTGTGAGCAGCAAATACAATAGGCTAGATTGAGTGAAGTGCAGGTAAAGTACTGCTTCACCTGGAAGGTATGCTTGGGGTCTTGCATTTGTGAGGATGGAGGAAGTAAAAAAGGCAGGCATTCCACCTTCTGTGATTGCAGGGGAAGGATCTGTGGGGATGTGTAAATACTTCTTGAAAACCTTCAGGGTTTTAGCTGTCTGTCTGTCTGTCTCTCTCTCTCTCTCTCTCTATCTGTTGTCTCTTTCTGTCTCCTTTTTCTCTCTGTCTCCCATATCCCTCTCCCTCTTACTCTTCCTGTCTCCCTCTCCCTTCCTGTCTCTTTCTCTCTCTCTCTCTCTCTCTTTCTCTCTCTCTCTCCCCCCCCCCCACTTCCCTCTCTTTCTCTCTGTTACCCTCTCCCTTCCTGTCTCCCAGCCTGCCTCTCTCTCCTGTCTACCTCTCTCCTTTGTCCTCTCTCTCTGTCCCCATCCCTGTCCCCCGTCTGTCTCTTTCTCTGCTTTCCTCTCTTTTTCTGTCCTCTCTCTCTCTCTCTCTCTCTCTCTCTCTCTCTCTCTGTCTCTCTCTCACCCTTTCTTTCCATCTCCCTTTCTCTCTCTGTCCCCATCCCTGACCCCCTTTCTTTCTGTCTCCCTCTCTTGCTTTCCTTGTCTCCCTGTCTCTGTCTGTCTCTTTCTTTATCTGCCTCCCTCCCTCTCTCTCTCTCTACTTTCCTCAAATGTGTCAAAGTTCAAAGGGTTTCCTCTAAGTTCCTCTCCAAGCCCCTCTCCACCTTGAATTGATAGTATATCAGCCATTCTTTCAGTGTCATTGGGTCAGAATCCTGTAATTCCCTCCTTAAGGGCCTTTTGGGCTATCCCGACACCATATGGACTGCAACGGTTCAAGAAAGAACCTCACCCCCACCGTCTCCAGATGCAATTAGGGACGGGTGGTAAACACTGGATCCTGCGATCCTGCGGCAGATAACTTCCTTGGCCATTCAGTGGGATTGGTTCTCCAATGGGGGTGAGAGTTACCCTGGTCAATGCTGCAGTGACAAGGCAGGCAGGTTTGTTTGGGACTGAGTCAGATATAGCTTCACAACAGCAGCCTCCTTTTCTCAAGGGTGGACACACAATACAAAGGCAATGCATCAGCTTTCACACTGTCTAACCCCCAGTCGCAGATGTTTGGCTGATCTGTAAGCAAATTCTCGGAGCACGTTCTGCCGAACTATTTGCTGACACCAAGCCAGCGAACAAACCCAATACCCCACCATAACTGTACTGTCAGACCGACACACACCACAAAGGTTCAGCAATCTACTTGTCTGTGATTAAACAGCCCAGTTAGACAGAGGAGGCACTGGGTAGACTGGCCGTGTCAGCTTCTCAGTTAAACTGTTAATGTTACACTGGGCACTTGGAGCTGGTCAGAACTACAATACAAAGACAGTATATCACTGCTCCAGAGCACTGACAGGGAGTAGAGAAACTGCAGTAAAGGGTAGACACTTCTATTCAGTCCATCAACAGTTGAGATGAGGCCGACTGCCCCGGCAATTAAAAGGGGTATCTCCTAGTCTGGGGGTGGTAGGAGAGTGAGAGAGGGTCTCCCTGCTACATGAAGGATGTTGTGAAACTTAAGAGGATTCAGAAAAGAGTTACAAGAATGTTGCCAGGGTTGGAGGGTTTGAGCTATAAGGAGAGGCTGAGGAGGCTGGGGCTGTTTTCTCTGGAGCAACGGAAGCAGAGGGGCGACCTTAACGTGGTTTGTGGGATCATGAGGGGCATGGATACGCTGGATGGGCAGGGTCCGCTTCCTCAGGGTGGCGAGTCCAAACTTCGAGGGCATAGGTTTAAGGTGAGAGGGGAAAGATTTAAATGGGCCCTGGGGGGATGGGGAGCTTTTTCGCACAGAGGATGGTGTATGTGTGGATTGAGCTGCCAGAGAAGGAAGTGGAGGCTGGTGCATTAGCAGCATTTGGCCGGGGGTGTGGGGGCAGCTGAATGGGTATATGAGTGGGAGGGGTTTGTAGGGATATGAGTCAAGTGCTGGCAAATGGGACTAGATTAATTTAGGATATCTGGTCAGCATGGACGAGTTGCAGCGAAGGGTCTGTTTCCGTGCTGTACAGTTCTACGACTACATGAAGATGAAGTACTTCAGTTGGATTAATAGCTGGTTTGAAATTCAGAATGATGCCAACAGTATACCTTCAATTTCCGCATTATCTGAGGCTACCATGAAGGACTCTCCTTCTCCACCTTTCCCCTTGCCTGAGGCATGGTTACTCTCAAATTAAATCACTACTAGTCACCTCTCCCCAACGTTGAGTGCAGTCCTGATAAATCTATGGCAATGTCTTAAAAAAAGAAATAATCCCCCATAATTGGCAACTTACCACTGACTAATGAAAAAGTCACCACGCCACTTAGGAAAATTGGAAAAGATAGAGTGAGTTGCGCTGAACAGCAAGATGGCCATTACTAGACTTCTCATCCAATTCTGCTATGCATCTCATCATGGCCCACATGACACAGACCTCTGTAGGATTCTATCCTTCATCTTTCAACTGTTATAAGTGAGTAAAAATAACTTAGTGTTCTAAAGCTTGTGCAACCAGATAAGTTGTGTTAAAGTATAGAGTTTTGCCTAGACTGTACTTTAAAATACTGGGAAAAGTCCAGGTCTCCAATATAGGTAAAGTCACCATTGCCCCAGCAGACCATCAAGTTTTCCATCACAGAAAGGGTATAGATACTGGAGAAGGTCCAATAAAGATAGTTAGTGAAAGAATGATACCTGAACTGAGAGATAATATGTCAAGAAAATTGAACTGGCTTTTGTCTATTGCAAAGATTAGGATGAGGAATGACCGAATTTGACTTAATCTTCTGATCTTCTTTAGCCAAAGGAGAGGCCTGGATAATAGCCAATGTTGTTCCTTAGTTAGGCCACATTTGGGATATTGTGTACACTTATGGTCGCCACACTACCAACAGGATGTGGAGATACAGAAATGGTTTACCAGGACGTTGCCTGGTTTGGAGGGTATTAATTATGAGGAGAGATTGTATGAACTGATTTGTTTCACTTGAATGTGAAAGGATGAGTGGTGACCTGACAGACGTGTACAGAATTATGAGAGGCCTGAATAAATAGATAGTTGGAGTATTTTCGTGAGGTAGACCTGTCAATTTCTAGGGGACCTAGGTTTAAGGTAAAAGTGGTAAGTTTAAAGGAGATGGGAGAAGCAGATTTTTAACACAGAGCATGCTGAGTGCCTGGAATTCATTTTCAGAAGAGGTGGCGGAGGCAGGTATGATAGCATCATTTGAGACATCTTGACAGATAAATGAATATGCAGGGAATAGAAGGATATGAACAGCAAAAGACAAAAGTTTTTAGTTTAGATAGGCATCACATGGATGTAAGTTTGCTCGTTGAGCTGGAAGGTTCATTTTCAGATGTTTCGTCACCTTACTAGGTAACATCAACAATGAGCCTCTGGTCCAGTACTAGTGGTATGGCCCGATTTTTATTTGTGTTTAGTTTTCACTGATGATGTTACCTAGTATGGTGGTGAAATGTTTGAATACAAATCTTCCAGCTCAGTGAACAAACTTGCATCCAGAACCTCAACCTGAGCTACAAATCTTCTCAAAACTCAAAGGCATCATGTGTCCGCACAACCTTGGTGGGCCGAAGGGATTGTTCTTTGTTTGAATTGAAGTTATGAAAGGGTTTGATAGCTTAGTTGTGCAAAGCTGTTTCCACTTGTGACAGAGGCAATAATAAGAGCTATAAACATAAGATAGTCATCAATTGGGAATTTGTGAGAAACCCAGAGGTTAGAATGTGGAACATGTTCTAACTTGTCGTAGTTGAGTTTAATAGCTTCAATACATTTAAAGTGAAACTAGACAACCCATGTGGTAGAAATGAATAAAAGAATATTTTGATAGAGATGGATGAACTTGGACTATTTTGTTATATTCACACTGTGTGCACTGCTGCTGAAGTTTGAATATTCAGTTTCTTATCAAAATTGTTCGTGTAACTGTTGTTTCTGTAGGCTTTTAGAACTGACACTACAAAGAATATTTCCTCAATGGTGTGTTTACCTTTATGAAATCATGGTTTCTATTCAGCACACTGATTCATATGAACTCTGTGGTGTTGTGCTCTCTAACGATTTATTGGTTGGGGAAGTTATGCATTGTTTGTTGGAATTCTACCTTGGTTAGCAACCACACATACAGGAAGTTCTTTTAAGCAACTGTACCTAACAAGTTTACGGTAAAGTCTGACAGTACAGATAAACATGGTGCTTTCTAATGGCACCATGACTAAAACCTTGATGTTTTAGTCAGAATTTTCTTGTCATGAAAAATGTTGTAACAGATTGTACTGGAAATGCCCTAAAATGTAATTATTGAATAGCATTAATCCATTCATTATTATTCAATCCTTTTTGACAGCATATTCTTTAAGTTATTATTTCAGTCAGGTATTTTATATGGCTATGGTAATGTTTTGTGGAGATCAGAGATTGGTGAGCATCATTCCAGTATAAAATATAAAAGGGAGGCCAGAGAAAAAATAAGAGCAATCATCAACAAAGATTGTGAAAAGAACATTATAAACATGGGAGCTACCCAATTCAAATTGGATGCGTGAAACCAGGGATTTGCTGTTTATTTGAGAATGAATTTGTAATGTTCTACGTAGGCAACATCCTCTTTGAAAAGCAGTTGTAACTTGCAAGCTCTTTGTTGAGAGCAAAAGTGTTATGATAGTGAACAAACATCTCCCACTTTGGTTGACAGGGCCACAATGGAGATACAAGTACAGGAAATTTAACTTTTAACAGATATAGTGAAGGCAATAAATTACTTTGTAAAGTTTTGTACTTGAAAAGAGAATGACTCGATGTTTTTATGAAAATGATCAGGGTATCTGTAGAGGGACGAAGGCAAATCTGACAAATTTAATATCATTTTGTTCCATTTATGCCAGAAGATTATTTCCAACAATGTATTCAGATTACTTGCAAGAATGTTAAAAGCGAAAGTAGAATAGCTAACAAGGATATCCCACTGTGGTTGACAAGGCCTCAGCCAACCCATCTCGTGCACATCAGCCTTCACCCCTTCCCCTCCTTCCCAGAACAACAATAGGGTTCCCATTGTCCTTACTGTCCACCCATTATTCTCCAGATTCAAAGGATCATCTTCAGCCATTTCTGCCTTGTTCATCAGGATGCCACCACTAATTATATCCTCCCCTCCCCTCCACCATCAGAATTTTGCAGGGACTGTTCCCTCTGTAACACCCTGGTTCACTCCTCCATCACTCCTAACATTCCTCACTCCTCCATGACACACTCCTGTGCACTTGCAGAAGGTGTAACACTTGCTATTTCACCGTCTCCCTCCTTACTGTCCAAGGCCTCAAACATACCTTCCAAGTGAAGCAGAGTTTCACTCGCACTTCTTTCAATCTAGGAGAACGTCAGGACGGCAGATGCTGGAGAGTCAGAGTCGAAACATGTGGCACTGGAAAAGCACAGCAGGTCAGGAGAGTCGACGTTTCGGACATAAGCTCTTTATCAGGAATGTGGAGGAGGGAAAGGGGCTGAGAGATACATAAATGCGGGGGAGGAGCTGGGGGTGGGGTTGGGGGCAAGGTAGCTGGGAAGGTGATATGTGGATGTGGGGGGGGGTAATAGTGATAGGTCAATAGGGAGGGTGGAGCGGATAGGTGGGAAGGAAGATGGACAGGTAGTACTGTTCAAGAGGGCAGTGCCAAGTTAGACAGTTGGATCTGGGATGAGATGGGTGGGAAGGGAGATTTGGAAACTAGTGAAGTCGATGTTGATGCCATGTGGTTGAAGGATCCCAAGGTGGAAGATAAGGTGCTCTTCCTCCATTTGTCAGTTGGCTTTGATTTGTTGGTTGATGTCCTTGGCAGACTGGGAAGGGGAGATGAAGTGATTGGCCACAGGGCGGTGGGGTACTTGGGTGCATGTGTCCCAGAGATGTTCCCTGAAAAGCTCCACAAGTTGCCGTCCTGTCTCCCTGATGTAGAGGAGACCACATCGAGAGCAATGGACACAGTAGATGAGATGCGTAGGAAAGTCACTGCTTTCAATCTAGTCTACTGTATTCACAACTCAAAGTATATTCTCCTTTCTATTGACAAATACGGTCTGGGTGATCTTTTTGTGGAACACCACCACTCTGTCCATATGAATAACCCTGACCTCCTAGTTGCTTGCCATTTCAATAAACCACCTCATTCTCTAGCTAACATTTTTGACCTGGGTCTGCTCCAATAAAGCACCATTCACGTTTGAAGAACAACACCTGCTTAGCCATTTTACAGCTTCTCAAAGTCAATATTGAATTCAATATCTTTAGGAACTGACTGCATCATCCGTGTTCTCCATTTTCCTTGTATCCTCTCTTCCACACAAAGCCTTATCCTTTTTGTGGCTTGTTCCTTTTGCTGTCCGTGGTGAAAACCATTCTCTCTTTTTCACATTTTATCTTGCATTTTTTTTCTCTTTAACAACCTCTTTGTCTTTGTACTGGGCTGATTTGTGAAGAATATAGTACAATACTAGACAACAATCAATTTGCTGTGAGTTGTATGATTAGGTTTTATTTTTCGTTGATCTATCATACATTAGTTTGGCTATTGGTAAACATAGAATGTTGGATAGTATGACCTGCCTGTTTGAGGTCATAAGATGCAATTGGTATACGTAGAATCCCTACAGTGTGGAAACAGGCCATTTGGCCCAACAAGTCCACGCTGACCATCTGCAGAGTATCCCACTCAGACCGATACCCCTACCCTATTACTCTACATTTCCCCTAACTAATGCACCTAACCTACATATCCCTGAACACTGGCAATTTAGCATGGCCAATTTACCTGACCTGCACATCTTTGGACCGTAGGAGGAAACCAGAGCACTGGAAGGAAACCCATTAAGACATGGGGTGAATGTGCAAACTCCACACAGACAGTCGCCCTCAGCTGGTATCGAGCCCGGGTCCCTGGTGCTAAGAGGCAGCAGTGCTAACCACTGAGCCACTGACCTAGAATGCAAAGTATCTTAACGTGAATATCTTACATGTTGCATTAATTTTACATGTTTGTGGACTACTGAAATGGCAAAATGGTTATAATGCCACTTAAGGTCAGATTGGCATGATATAATGTTATTTCACTTTACAGTGGCCAATAAGACAAGGATTTTCTTGAATTTAATAAAATGAAGTATCTACTTTTAGAAAGAAAGCTGCTAGAAGGGTCTCATAAGACCATAAGATATAAAGCCATTCAGCCTGTTAGGTTTGCTCCAATTTGATCATTGCTAAAACTCATTCTTCTGCCTATTGCCTCCTCCTGGTAACCCTTGATCCCCTTAGTAATCAAGATCCTATTTACCTGTGTCTTAAATGCACTGAATGACTTGACCTCCACAGCCTTATGTAGTAGTGAATTTCACAGATTCACCACCTCTAGCTGAATGAAGGGATAAAACATCCTTTCATTCTGAGGCTGCACCCTTGGGTCCTAGCCTCTCTTAATAGTAAAAAATATAGTCTCCACATTCATTATATCCAGGCTTCTCCCTATTCTGTAAGTTTCATTGAGATTTCCCTCTTATCCATCTACACTTCAAGTACAAGTCCTCAACCGCTTCTCATATGTCGAGCCTGTCATATCTGGGATCATTCTTATAAACTTCCTGTAGACCCCCTTCCAACACCAGCAAATCCTTCCTTTGGTATGGGGCCCAAAATTCCAAATGTGGTCTGACCAGAGCTTTATAGAGCCACAACAGTCCATCTGTTGTGCTCTTGTATTCTATTTGCCTTCGAATTAATGCTAACAATGCATTTGTCTTCCTAACTGCCAATTGAATCTGCATGTTAACCTTAAGAGAATTGTGATCAAACTGCATAACCTTACACTTTCTCACAACATATTCCAACTGCCACTTGTTTGCCTACTCTCCTAGTCAGTCCAAGTCCTTCTGCAGCCTCCCACTTCCTCAACACTACCGGTCCCTCCACCTATTTTTTTGTAGCATCTGCAAACTTGGCATCAATGCCTTCAGTTCCTTTGGCCAGATTGTGAATGTATAATGTAAATAGTTGTGGTCCCAACACTGACCCCTGCAGAACACCACTAGTCACCAGATGCCATCCTCAAAAAGACTCCTTTATTCCCATTCTCTGCCTTCTTCCAGTCAAAAATCACACAACACCAGGTTATAGTCCAACAGGTTTATTTGGAAGTACTAGCTTTTGGAGCACTGCTCCTTCATCAGGTAGCTGTGGAGCAGGATCATAAGTCTTAGTACTTCCAATTAAACCTGTGGGACGATAACCTGATGTTGTGTGATTTTTAACTGTGTCCACTCCAGTCCAGTACCAGCACCTCCATATCATTCTTCCAGTCAGCCAATCCTCTATTCATGCCACTACCCTGCCCCTAATATCGTTAGCTCTTACCTTATTTTGCAGTCTCTGTCAAAGGCCTTTTGGGAAATCCAAATGATCATGAGCTCTCCTTTATCTAACTTTCTCTTTTCATCCTCTTAGAATCCAAAAAGATTTGTCAGGCATGGCCTCCCCTTAATGAAGCCATCATCCCAATTTTACCATTCACTTCAAGTACTCCACAATCTCATCCTTAATAATGGACTCTCAAGTCTTACTCTCAAGACAGACATCAGATTAACTGGCCTGTAATTTTGTGTCATCTGTCTCCTTTCCTTCTTAAACATTGGTATTTCATTTTTTATTTTCCTGTCCTCTGGAATCTTCCCTGACTATAATGAATCCTGAAGGATCTCTACCAACATCTCCACAATTTCCTCAGCTATCTCCTTCAGAACTCTGGGCTGTAGGCCATCTAGTAGGTTGATTATCCACCTTCAGACCTTACAGCTTCCCTAGAATCTTCTCCTCTGTGATGGCTACTACACTCGCCTCTGCCCCTGACTCCTTTGAAGTTCTGGTGTGCTACTGGTAATTTCCACTGTGAAAGCTGATGTAAAGTACCTATTCAGTTCCTTCACCCTTGTAAATCTTTTCTGAACCCTTTCAAGTTTTATAACATCTTCCCGATAGGAAGGAGACCAGAATTGCACGCAATAATCCAACAGTGGCCTAACCAATGTTCTATACAGCCTCTCCTAACTTATTTTCCAGCAGTACAATGTCCATTCTTGCCTCTTTTTTTTATATACCAGAAGAAAATGTTTGCAATATTCTTTAATATTACTAGGTAGATTACCCTCATATTTCATCTTTTCCCTCCTTATTGCTTATTGTCTTAGATTAGATTACAGTGTGGAAACAGGCCTTTTGGCCCAACAAGTCCATACCAACCCGCCGAAGCGCAACTCACCCAGACCCATTCCCCCACGTTTACCACTTCACCTAACACTACGGGCAATTTACCATGGCCAATTCACCTAATCTGCACACTTTTGGATCGTGGGAGGAAACCGGAGCACCCGGAGGAAACCCATGCAGACACAGGGAGAATGTGCAAACTCCACACAGAGAGTCGCCTGAGGCGGGAATTGAACCCAGGTCTCTGGCGCTGTGAGGCAGCAGTGCTAACCACTGTGCCACCGTGCTGCCCTCTGCTGGTTTTTAAAGGCTTCCCAATCCTTTCACTTCCCACTGATCTAAATTTTGCTTTTGTGCTATCCCTGACTTCCTCTGTCAGCCATGGTTGCCTTGTCCTCCCCTTAGTATGTTTCTTCTTCCTTGGGATGAATTTCTGCTGTGCTTCCTGAATAATCATCAGAAGCTTCTGACATTGCTGCTCCACTGTCTTCTTGCTTGCTCCCTTTCCAAACAAACTCTGGCCCGCTCATCCCTCATGTCTTTATAGTTGCCTTTACTCAATTGTTATTCCATTACAGCTGATTCCAGCTTCTCCCTTTCCACTGCAGAGTGAATTCCACCATAGCCATTGTCCCCCATGGTTTCCTTCACCTTAAGCTTGTTAATCAAGTCTGCCTCATTTTACATCACAAAATCAGAATTGCCTGTTTTCTAGTGGGCTTTACCACAAGCTGCTCCAAAAAAGCCATGTCTCAGACATTTCACAAATTCCTTTTCTTGGGGTCCACTATCAACCTGATTTTCCCAGTCCACCTTCATATTGGAGTCCCATTACTGCAGTAGGTCATTTCATGCATGTCTTTTCTATCTCCTGATTTATTTTCTTCCCCACATCCTGACTACTGCTCGGAGACCTATTCCTAACGCCCATCAGGTTCTTCTTCTCTTTGCGGTTCTTCATTGCTACCCACACGAATTCTATGCCTTCCAAATCTGTATCACCTTGTGCTATCGATTTTATGTAATTTCTTACTAACAAGACAAGCCCACCCTCTTTGCTTATCTGCCTTTTCGCATCACAAGTATATATATATAGGAAAAAAAAACTTTTGTCTAAGTTCCGTTGCTATGTGAGATTTTGTAAAGTCAGTACCTCTCTACCACTATCAAAGTGAAAGCAATATCCCTACTCTGAACATAATATTCATTTTATCTTTATGCAGTTTAATCAGTACATCAGTTATATTAGAATTACTATACGTGGAAACAAAGACTTTCTTCGTAGAAGACATTTAAGTAAATGTCTAAAGCCTTGTAAAAGGTACAGCACTTTGTAAAGTCAGTGTACAATGAAAAAAAATGGTGGACCTGGCCTACATTATAAACTTAACATACCAACTTAAACTAGCTTCTACACACGCATAAAAAAAGAGAATCCAGTGAGTAACACGTTGTGCCCAGAACTGCCTCCAAGTAACCATGGATTTAGCAATTTGGTATTGATTTGACATACAATCACAGGTACTGGATGTCTGTTTGTATTGTTTGTCAGCATTTCACAACATTATTTGATGTTCAGACAGAACTATTACTGATTTAAGTATAACATTTACTGGTACTAGTATCACAAAGGTTACTGTGCCTGTTCTGGTTACATAACTACATCACAATATGCATCAGTGTTCTCGTGCCTTGTACGGGAAATAAATGCTAATTTTGTGACCTATTTTATTTGGCATCATTACAATTATTTTTCAAATATATCTGTCAGAGATCACAAATGACACTATTTTTGTTGTTATGTTTTTTCAACATTTTAAAAATATATTTTTATTAAAAAAGGCCTTTTTCTTTTGAATGTTACAATAATTGCAACACGAAACAATTCAAACTAATGCTAAAAAACAAACCCACAAATTACATAAATAACGAATAACTAATAGCTAAGCTAAAAAAGGAAAATCTTAACAATAATAATAATGATAATAACCATAACACAGCTCAGGAAAACAAAGCAATAGCTCTCGATCATCGAGCGCATACATTTATACATATTCATATGTTTGTAGTTCCTCTGCCCGGATACCAGATTCATTACATACAAGTGCCATGGCTATATAAAGACTCTTATTAGTATAGCCGACAAATCTGTACCCAAAAAGGGCCATCACATCTTATAGAAATTCTGAGTTTTATGTTACACTATACTCATAAGAAAGTCCAAGGGGATGTACTCCATGACTACCTTACACCAGCCTGCCAGCCCCAGGAGATTTCCCGACACTCACCGTAATAGAATGTTCTTTCTTGCACAAAAAGTGTGGATACTGAAAAGTATTTTTTTCATGTGCATCTAATGAAAGTGAATTAACAAAGCCAAGAAGAAAAGATACAGGGTCCATCTCCACCTCCATCCCCAAGGCCTCCTCTATTTCACCTACCAGAGCAGCCCAGTATGCCCACAGTCTGTGGCAGGACCAAAGGCAATGAGTAAGCGTGCCATACTCACTTTACATTTAGGACACATTGGAGATGCTCCTGCTTTAAAATTAGTGAGGCGGTCTGGGGCCAAATGGACCCTGCGGAGAATCTTCAGTTGCAAGGCGTGGCTCCTGTTGCAAACCGAGTTCCTTCTTGCATTTTCCCAGATATCCTGCCATATTTCAGAAGAGACCTCAACGTCCAGCTCCCTCTCCCATACCTTTCACAGCCATTTGGACTCGTCCAAGGGACCCTCTCCCAAATGATGATAAGTGTTGCTAACAGATAATATACTCTCAGCACTCAACATCCTCTTCTCCATGTCAGACCTATAAGGATCAGTTAGAAGTATCTTTCAAATCTTTTTGTATGAACTTACTAATTTGAAAGAAACGAAAGCGGTCCCCACTGGGCAATCCATATTTCCGAGCCAACTGGTCAAAGGACATTAATATATCCCCTTGGAATAAATCACTCAGGCAAGACACACCCCTAGCTGCCCATAGTTTATACCCCAAGTCCATTATCCCTAGCGTACCAGCTATGGGTGTCAAAAATGATGTTTTGGGAATATTGCCGTCACCCTGACGAATTGCCTTCCACAATATTGATGACTACTGGGCTATGGCAATATTCCTTAACTATTCTAATTTTATCTAAGAACAGCGGGCTAAGAAGGGGGCATCTTGCCTGAAATCCTTAGATGTCCAGACAAAGTAAGTGAGGGTCCCTCCCGGGCCTAGTCATTAACATAAGATAGCAACAATGATAGATTTTGATATCTGGGAAGCCCACTCCTCCCAGTCTGTAAGGTAACTGCAATTTAGTCAATTTAGTTAGGGACCGCTCAGTCTTCTAAATATTTGCTTAGTAAAAAGCAGAGGAAGCATTCACATAGGATACATAGGTGGGGCAGAATGTTTATTTTAATGAGGGCTATCCAACCTAACTAAGAGGTCAGAAGCACCTCCCATCTACAATGGTCCTGCTTGATTCTGGTGAATAAATGGGCAATCTTGGCTTTAAATAGCTGATCAAAAGCGGGAGTAATAAATAATCCAAAGTAGAGACAGCCCTCCTGCGACCATCTAAAGGAGAAGCAAGATGTGCCCTCAGGATCAGGCACTCTCGGGAATCCACCCATGGGCATGGCCTCTGACGTTGCAAAATTGATCTTATAATCCAAGAAGCCACCAAATGGATTGATGCATTGTATCAGGTGTGGCACTGAGACTGTTGGGTATGATAAGAAGACAAGAACATCATCCGCATACAGTGCGATTTTAATGTGAATTCATCCCCACTTCTGGAGCGGTTATATTGCCTGCGTCAGTGGTTCAATCACCAATGTGAAAAGCAATAGTGACAAGGGACAGCCCTGTTGACTGCCCCCACAAATATTAAAATTGTTTGACCATATACCGTTGGTGAGGATCATTATACAAAACCTCCACCCTCCTGATGAAAGTCTCTCCCAGGCCAAACCGCTTCAAAGTATGAGAAAGATATGGCTACTAGACCCTGTCAAATGCCTTTTCCACATCTGAGGAGATCACCAATCCCTGTATCGATCGCTGTTGATATGCTTGGATCATGTTAAGTAATCTCCTGACATTATCTGTCGATTTACGACCTTTTATGAACTCCATCTGGTCCTCCTTAATGATGGAGGGCAGTACAGTTTCTAGCCTTAATGCAAAAGTCTTAGATAGGATTTTGAAATCGACATTCAAGAGTGAAATTGGCCGATAGGAAACACAGTTCTCCGGGCCTTTCCTATTTTTGAGAATGAGAGAGATGTTCACCTCTCGTAGAGATGGTGGGAGGAGGCCACATCTATGTGAGTCATTAGACATGCTAAGCATCGCCCCTGGCAATAAACTTATAAATTCCTTGTGGACCTCACTGGGGAACCCGTCAGGACCTGGCACCTTCCCATTCTGGAGCTGCCTCACAGCCTCCTGCACCTCTTGCTCTGACAATGAGGTATTGAGGAGAGACTCTTGTTCAGGGGTCACTCCTGGAAAGTCCAAATTCTTTAAAAAAAGACTCCATCCAAATCTGCCCACTCTTACAGCTTTCAGATTAGTATAATTCAGAGTACAATTTCCGAAATGCTGCATTCATTCTTTTAGAATCATAGGTCAAATTTCCAGTGTCCTCTCTGATCAAGGTAATGGCTTTGGGGGCACTCCTTTTCCTAGCAAGGTATGCTAAGTACTTGCCCAGCTTATCCCCATGCTCAAACACGGACACTTGCGTCTGATGGATATTTGTCAGACTGCAGGCTTGTGACTAGTGATGTGCCTCAAGGGTCCGTGTTGGGCCCATTGCTGTTTGTTATTTATATCAATGATTTGGAATAGAATGTACAAGGCATGATTAGTAAGTTTGCAGATGACACTAAAATAGGTGGTATCTTGGACAGTGAGCAAGGTTATTAGAAATTGCAGCAGGACCTTAATCAACTAGAGAAGTGGGCCAAAAAATATACATAAATGTGAGGTGTTGCATTTTGGAAAGCCAAATCAAGGTATGAGTTTCATGGTGAATAGTAGGGCCTTAAGGAGTGTAATGGAACAGAGGAATCTTGGCGTTCAAGTTCATTGTTCTCTGAAAGTGGAGTCAAAGGTAGACAGGGCAGTGAAGGCGGCTTTTGGCACACGAGCTTTCATCAGCCAGGGCACTAAGTATTGAAGTTGGGAAGTTATGTTGTAGTTGTACAGAACGTTGGTGAGGCTGCACTTGGAGTATTGTGTAAGGTTATGCTCACTTTGTTATAGGAACGAGGCTATTAAACTGGAAAGACTGCAGAAGAAACTTACAAGGCTGTTGCCTGGATTCAATGACCTGAGTTACAGGGAGAGGTTGGACAAGCTAGGACTTTTTTCTTTAGAGCGTAGGAGACTACACCTTTTAGAGGTGTATAAGATCATAAGAGGCATAGATAGGGTGAATGCACTCAGTCTTTTTCCCAGGGTTAGGGAATCTAGGACCAGAGGGCATCAGTTTAAGGTTAGAGGGGCAACCTTTTTACAGAGGCTGGTATACGTATGGAATGAACTGCCAGTGGAAGTAGTTGAGGTGGATATATGAACAACATTTAAAAAACATTTGTACAAATTCATGGATAGGAAAGGATTAGAAGGATATGGGCCGAGTGCAGGGAAATGGGGTTTGTGTTGAAGTACATGTTGGTCGGCATGGACCAGTTTGTGCCAAAGGGCCTGTAGCAATATTGTAAGTCTCTATGACTCTATTATGACTGTTGATTTAGGCCTTTAATAAAGTGAAAATGCAGCCAGTTTTAACTCAGCCATAATGTCAAATGTTTCTGCAGAGCCCGGTTACCTGCCTATGTGATTTATACTTCTGTGAGATTCATACTTCCCATCAGTAAAAATGCCAGAAAATGTCGCAAGCATATTGAAACAGGGTTAACTTCCATATTCAGATCCCATATCCCATTTTCAAAGGTCTCTGAAGTCAATCCAATCCCACTTTTATCCAGTTCAACATACCTGTATGATATTTCTTCAGAATGTTTTCCCAAAAAGTCATCAACCTGAAATGTCTCTATCTCCAGAGAATCTATCTGATCTGCTAAGTAATTTTCTTTTTCTATTCTAGATTTTCAACATTTGCAATATTTACGTTTATATTAGAGGTGAGAGACTTGCTATTTCAAAAAGCTAGAACAGGCAGAATGTCTGCTTTCTGTGTTGTACAATTCTATGAAATTTCTTTTTACAAGCCTGCATATTGTTATTGCCATGCTGGTGTATCAGTGCATCATTTTTCCATGAGACGTGGAGAATAGAAGCAATCTGCATTGTAACAAGATGGGGTCAAGAAGGCCATGTGATCCCCTCCTTCCCCTTGTATGTGAATACACATGAAATGGTCCAAAGGCTGGAATTGGCCTGTTTGTGTGGTCAATACATTAAGATGCAAACAATGTTTTAGAACATTTGTTTTGAGAAGACATTAAAAATGCAACTGATGTCTTCTGTGAATTTAATAGCTACTGTTGTCAAAATGCCTCAATGACCATACAGATTTAGTAGCTGCAGAGTAAAACTTCACAGAATGGGCATGAAGAAAAACCATTCCATCACAAGAACATGCGATGGTTGTGGTTCAAACTTTACTGCATCAAACATTGTTGGGGACCATTTACACGGTCAGTGGCAACCAATACACTAGTCACCATACAGAAAGTAGCAAATGATAAGAAACGTTTGTTAACATACATTTTGAAAGCAGCCTCAAATGTCAGTCAGCTGGGGAGACAATGATAACAGAGAGAAAGCTGGATCTCTGAGCAAGGAAAGAACCATGCCCAAAATCCCTAAGGCACATCGAAGAATGAGGTCAGCCTTTTTCACCTACTGATTTACAGAACAAAGTCCAGTCTTCCCCACAAATGTTTGACAACAACTTCGACTGGGGTAAAGCCAGACCTCTTATATGTACACCAAGTAGTGCACAGTGAATTAATTCCCAGAATGTTCTGAACTCCACTTCTTTTAGTGAACTAGTAAACAGTTGGCTTGCTGCAATGTCATCTTGCATCTCAGAAGACCAGAATATTAAGTTTTTAAATAGTTAAAAAAAACAAAGTGTTTGCTACCATTTTATAAACTCCTTTATTTGTGCTTGTGCCCTGTGAAAGTGTGAATGGCTGCTGCTGCAATTACATTTGGGTGTTGAGGAACAACCATCACTTCTTTCTCATTTTTAAATAGATAAAAAAAGGTTTGTGTGTCGAGAGTGTGGTGCTGGAAAAGCACAGCAGGTCAGGCAGCACCCGAGGAACAGGAGAATTAATAGGAAGGGCTTATGCCCGAAACATCGATTCTCCTGCTCCTCGGATGCTGCCTGACCTGCTGTGCTTTTCCAGCACCACATTCTCGACTCTGATCTCCAGCATCTGCATCCCTCACTTTCTCCTAAAAAATGGTTTGTGTCTGTTCTGGAGTGTCACAGCATTCAAGAGATTAAAATACATCTTTTTTACAATTAATTGAGAGGTAGATGAAAGGGGAACCATCCCATCATCTCTCCTGTCTATAACAATATGTAGTTGAGCAACAAATGTATAAAGAGAAAAATGGAAAATAATAAACAGATGGCCTGTTTATCTTACAGAATCACTTCTGGGTTGTAATATTGAAGAATTCTGTGCTTGGGATGCCATGGAGCCTCTCCTGTTTGTTTGAAGGGTGGCATCTACAGCACAGCACCAGATGATTGTTATATAATGGTGTATGCAAAAGCTTATAAATGTTCAGATGTCTGAACATTATTAATTTCAGGCACTTGAATTTTCCTCGTGCCTTCAATTATTATTGGCTTGTACTGTATGTCTGAATGTTCAGCAAGAAATTGTGTTCATTGCTTCCAGGTAATATTGCTTGTTTGTTGGGATCTCAGTGTATCTGGATATGCCATCTTATTCATTTCCTAATGATGCTGCAGGTGGAGGTTGCTGTCTGTGGCAACTAACTCAGTGACAAATGATATTTCAGATTGTTCACAGGCAAATGAAGAGAAAATCAATTCAAAGTTGGCACATGCCAAGGCTAGAAGTAGATTTTGAATAACTACAATAGGTGCAAAGAGAATGCCAAGACAAAATATAGTTGAAAATTAAATAAAGCAATGAAGTAAATATACTTGTGAAAATGGAGGTAATGGATCAAAAAAATTGACAGCCCAGAAAACAAAAAATATCTGTAAGTGGACCAAACATTTTTGTTCAATTATAAATTATTCCTTGAAAATATTTCAAGTAGTTGCAGAACAGATACATTTTCAAAAGAATTTTACAAGGCAGCAGTTAAGATACTGTAATAGAAAACGATGTTCCAAAACTAAAATGTTGCAAAACAGGGATCCAACATGGCAGCTTCCCTGTTAGGATCGTATTTGTTGTGCTCTGCGCTGCAACACCGACCCGACAGGGCTAGAATCCATCCCAAACACTTTGCTGTGAGTAAAAATACAGTTAAGGAGCTAGAAACCTGAAAAACTGGACTTACCTTGGTCCTTGCAGCTGGAGAATGCTGAGAAAAGGAGAAGGCTCGCCCAGGACCAGGGCCACGGCCCAGCCCTCTGAAGAAGCGAGTTTGCTCACTCACCAGACCCTGGTTGTGGAGCTGGCAAAATCTTACGAGGTCCTTGGGAGGCAGATCCAGGAAGACATTGAAGAGAAACTGGTTCCTGTATCTGCTATGCTGTAAGACCTGGGAAAAAGGATCGATGAACTCGAGTGCCAGGCTGCAGGGATAGAGGCAGAGACTGACTCCTCCAAGAGCCAGATTGAAGCCCAGGAAACACAAATCCGTGGTCTATTGGATTTGGTGGATGATCTTGAAAACAGGGGAAGAAGAAAGAACCTGGGTGCTGTTGGCCTACCGGAGGAGACGGCAGCTGAGCAGTCGGTGGAGTTCTTTGAGAAGTGGTTCCCGGAGTTCCTTGGTTTGGAGGGTGAGAAGGGAAGGATAACAATTGAAACAATCCACTGTATCAGGGCACGAAAGCCAGGTGTGGATCAGCACCCATGCCCTATCCAGGGAAGGGCGTTGGTATGTGGCTGCTCCAGGGTCATGTTTTTCAAGACTTCTTGGCAGCAGTGGTCTAGAAAAACAAGTCCTACAATGGCGTCAAAAGGAGATTGAGAGAACTTGGGATCCAGTATTCTTTAAGATGTTCAACGGTGCTTTGGACTAATCATAATGGATTCATACATTTGTTCGACCTGCCAGAGAAAGCTAAGAATTTTGTGGACACATTGACTTAAGTAAAACGGATGAATAAGCGTAAAGGGCAGAGCTGCTCAGATTTGCTTTCCTTTAAAAAGGACTTGGTGGAGTTTCCTTTCCGGTAATAAGTTGCGTGAAATAATGTCCGGGATGGATAGAGTATTTATCTTTTATCTCTAAGTTATGTTGAGGGATGGGTGACATGTTTACTTTTAGTTTACCTGTCTATTGTAATAACCTTGCTCTTAGGTGTTTTTTTTCTCTACTGGGTGGTCGGTGTATGTGGCATGACCCCAGCTGGTAGGAGTTGGGATGGTTAGTAGGGTTGTGGGATGTGCAGGTACCGCCTTTGAATAGGGGGGTAAATTTCTCCAACCAGTGCCTTTGATTTTTTTTTTTGTTTTTGCTGTGTATAGTTTTGTACATTTTGCAGATTTGTTGGCTGTAGTTATTTTAGTCTGTGTAGTTCTTGGGTTTTGTGGATTCTTTTGCATGAAAGCTCAGCGATCTGTAGTTTGGGTTCTTCCTCTCTGGAGTCGAGATGGTTCTATAGAAAGTTATGGCTAAGGTTGTGTTTAAGTGGTGCACCTGAAATATTAAGGGGAGGCATTCGCCTATCAAGAGGAAGACGGCACTTTCCAGCCTTAAAGATGATGCAGAACATTTGAAGCTGCAACAGAATGGGTATGACAGGGTTTATTTTTCATCTTTCAATACGAGTAGTAGAGGGGTGATCATGTTAGTTTGAAAGATCTCCTATTTAAGTTATTAGAGTGCATTAAAGACACACATGGGAGATTTGTAATCCTTAAAGCTTTGATACATGGGGAAGAATACGGGATCTTAAATGTTTACAATCCCCTAGCCCACCCCCTTAAATTGTTGACAGATGCACTTTCTAGACTGGTTAACCTTGCATCTCAACATATCATCGCAGGAGGGGATTTCAATTGTCTAATAGACCCAATGGTAGACAGATTGCCCAAAAGCCCACCGATATCTCCTTTGCGATTGAAACAATTAAAAGATCTGTGTGCTAAATTGGGGTTGGTAGATGTTTGGAGGCACCTTCACGCTCCTGGCAGGGACTCAGCCAGTAGCCCATCCATTTTTTGGAAACAGCTAAAGCCGATGCTGGGGGTTTGGTTATTTCCTATTCAGCCAATAAGAAGCAGCAGATGGGTGAGCAGCAACACTTGCGCGAGACCCATCTGAAAATAGCTGAAAACGCATACTTTGACAGGCCCTGTCTGGTTAAACTGCAGAGGATCATGGTGCTTTGGTCTATGGTGAATTCCATGCTCTCACAGACAGCTGAGAGGGAGTTTACATTTGCAAGTCAAAGGCTTGCTCAAATGGGCCCAACACGGTCCCTTGAGGCACATCACTCGTCACAAGCCTGCAGTCTGACAAATATCCTTCTTCTTCCTATCATCAACCAATTTTTTAATCTAATTTGCCAGGTTTCCCTGGATCCCTTGCGATCTAACCTTCCAAAGCAGCCTACCATGTGGAAACTTATCAAAAGCCTTACTGGTCCATTTAGACTACATTTACTGCCCTGTCTCATCAACCTTCCTGGGTCACTTTGTCAAAGAACTGTAACAAATGTGTGAGGCATGATCTCTCATTCTAACTGCTACAAATCAAACCCTGTCTTTCCAAATACATGTATATCTTATCCCTCAGAATCTTCTCAAGTAACCTACCCACCACAGACGTTAAGCTTACTGGTGTATACTTCCCTAGCTTTCTTTTGCTGCCCTTTTTGAATAATGGCACAGCATTTGCTACCCTCCAATCGTCCAGGGCCTCAACTGTGGTTGGCAATAATGCAAAATTAGCAGCCAGGGCCTCCACAATTTCTTCTCTAGCTTCTTGCAGAGTTCTTGGATATATCTGATCAGGACCAGGAGATTTATCCACCTTCATGCATTCTAATACATCCAACACCACCTCTACTGTGATTTGGACTGTCTCCAAGATATCACCACTACCTTCTCCAAGTTCCCAAGTCTTTATGTCTTTCTCCATGGTAAACTCAGAGGAGAAATATTCATTGAGAACCTCACCCATCTCCTATGGTTCTACATGTACATGTTCACTTTTGTCTTTGAGGGGTCTATTTTCTCTCTAGTTATTCTATTTCCTTTAATATACTGAAAGAACCTCTTTGGATTCACCCTAATCTTCTCAATCAAGGCTATCTCATGCCCTCCTGATTTTCGCCCTCCTGATTCCCTTCTTCAGTAAACTCCTGTATTGCCTGTATACCTCCAGAGATTCCCTTCATCCTAGCTGCCTGTATCCTGAGCCATGCCTCATTTTTTGTGCTCAAAGCCTCGATATCTCTTGTCATCCAGGGTTCCCTATTCCTGCCAATCTTGTCCTTCACCCTCACAGGAACACACAGAACTTGAACTTTAGCTATCTCACTTTTAAAGGCGTCCCAGTTTTCAGAGGTTCCTTTGTCTGCAAACAAACTATTGCAATCAATCCCTGCAAGCTCATCTCAAATTCCATCAAAATTTGTCTTGCCTCAGTTTAGAACTTGAACCTCTGTAGACCCTCTCCATAACTGTTTAAAAATGAATAGAACTATGGTCACTGGTCCCAAAGTGCTCTCCCATTGTCAACTCTGTCACCTGTCCTGCCCTATTTCCTCAGAGTAGTTCAGGTTTTGCCCCTTCCCGAGTATGATTGTCTATATACTGCTTGACATAACTTTCCTGAATGCCCTTAACAAATTCCACCCCATCTAAGCCCTTAATGCTCTGGCAGTCTCAGTCTATGTCCCACCTACAGCACCTGTATCTTGGCACATTAAGCTGCCAATCCTGTCGCTGTCTTAGCCATGTTTCTATAGTGGCTATAAAATCACAGTCCCATGTACCTAAGTTCATTGGCCTTACCTGTCAGCCCTCTTACATTGAAATAAATGCAATTTAATCCAACAGGCATTCCTTGCTCCCTGTCGTATTCCAGCCTGACCTGTATCTTCAATTTACTATTTCTGATTGCTGTATCTCCATGATTTGATGCAATAGATGTAAATACCTTTGAAGGATAGATCGCTTCAGCTAAATGTCATGATCTTAATTTTTTTTAAATCCCCATCCCATTAAACATAGAAAAAAAAGACTGAACTATCAGTTGAAGTTGAAAGAAACAAAATCTATTGGATTATTTTAATTGACAGGCCATTTGGTGTAGGTTAGGAAAAAAACATATTCCACAATATTAATAGTGTTCTTTGTTGAGATTTCTTTCCCAAGGGCTGTTTTTACAGCTGAGGCATTTTGTATGTTTAGCTGCATTTCAAAAACTACCGGAACACTTATTTAAGCAGGGGCTTCTGAGTTACCAGTTGATTAAACGTTTAGAGAGGGTGCTCAAGGATTGGCTGTCTTTCATACGAATAATGAATGGGCATTTGTTTTTTATAATTTATTGAATTCTTGAGGGTATTTTAAAAGTTTTGAATGACTTTCATGATGGAAGTTTATTTTTCATTATCTAATGTTTGAGTGAGAAGTTTGTTAATTGTAAGAAATTTATTTTGTTTTCATCACATGATTTCTGAGGTCTGCTTGTGATGAGTACTAGATGAGTGACATTAAGTGGCGTGGGGTGTTAAAGGAGATTGTGTTGGCTTGAATGCATGAAATTGAATGTATGTTGGGGGCATGAGTTGGCACGGAGGGGTCATGAGGAGAGACATAGGCCAATGTGGGTTATGGAGGCACATGGAAGAGTCGTAGGGATATGAAGAGGCTTGGGGGGTCATGAATTGGCATGGAGCAGCAATGGACGGTATGAAGGCAGGTGACGTAGTAGAGTTAGAGGGCCTAACAGTCTCTGAAACAACTGGATTCATGTACAAGAGATCTTCTAGTCAGTCCACTTGTCACCCACCCACATATGGTTAAAATTGAATGCAAATAAACTGATTTCCCAACTCAAACTACTGGCCTTGGTGGGGTATATCTGGTCTGTTAACTCTGTTTCACTGGTCTCACTACTGCCCTCTTGCCCCATACCTTTGCCAACACCCACCTTCAGTTAAATGCTCAACCAAGAATAGAATTTACAGTACAATGACAAACAGTGGGTGAGATCCACTGAAGGTGGCAGATCAATGCAGAATATCTGCAAGATATGAGTGAGGAAGACTTTCAAGTGAAGAATACACTAGTAGCTTGCAGAATCATAAACTTTTATAATTGAATAAATGTATATCTGTATTGGAAAGAATGGGCATAAAAAATGTCACCACAATTTTTATAAAATTGCCTACACACAGCAATGCTAGAACATATTATCCAGCCCCTCACCCGCCATTTGGACTGATGCAACCACGGTGCTTTGCTGTGATTTAAAAAGGTTAAAGAATTTGCTTCTGGAAACAGGTCTGGCTGTTAACCTGCAGCAACCCATACACAGTCTAATTAAAAATTCATTGAGATACAGGGCTCACAATGCCTGATTATTTTGTATCCAGTCAAAGTGATGCAGGTAACACACAAACTTGTGATGTGCAAGCCAGCTCTAAGTGCACTGCTAGCTGCATGGAGAAAATACGGTGCAATAAGTTCATCCAAGGCTAATACGATTCAAATCTAGCCTATGCTTAAAGCCAGTCTGCACCTCTTAAAGGAGAGATATATTCTTTATGTGACAGCTAATTTGACTGGCTGGGAAATAGCTTAGGAACAAGAGGAAACTGGATGACTGACCAGCTGGCCAGGACTCCTAGGTTTTCAGAGGCAGAGCTGGACTCATCACCCAAACTCATGGCAGTACGCTCCCTTAAATCCACCCACCTGTCTGTTGCAAGATAAAGTAGCCTATAACAGGAGGTAATGGCGACAACAGGCCAGAACAGGCACAGCTATATATCTACAACCCTTGAAGGAGACGATAGTTAGTATTAATATTATAGCCATGATTGGGAATAGGTTTGGCGCAGTTGGCTGAATTGTCAGTTTGCAGAGCAGTGTGATGCCAACAGCATGGGTTCAATTTCATTTGGTGGGTGGCTTTGATTTGGTGGTGGAGGAGGCCTGGGACTTGCATGTCCTTGGGAGTGGGAGTGGGAGTTGAAGTGGTCAGCCACAGGGTGGTGGGAACATCTCTGGGACACATGCACCACCCTGTGCCCTCCTGACCTGTCCTACCTGTCCATCTTCCTTCCCAACTATCCGATCCAACCTCCCCACTGACCTATCATTATTATCCCCCCCCCCCCGCATCCACCTATCACCTTTCCAGCTACCTTCTCCCCCCCACCCCACCCCCCCCCCCTCCCCCCCCCCCAAAGCCCCACTCCCCTATTTATCTCCGATCCCCCTTCACCGTCCACATTCCTGATGGAAGATTTATGCCTGAAACATTGACTCTCTTGTTCCACGGATTCTGCCTGACCTGCTGTGCTTTTCCAGTGCCACACTTTTCTACTCAGCCTTTACCAGTCATGTGGCAGCTACAGGACTGCTTAGGAGGACTAGACCAAAGAGATCCACACAACAAGCACTAAGGGAATGTACTAGGGTGAATAGTAGAGAATTGAAATTAAGTCTGTATATTTGCTTTGTGGTGTGATTTATTTCAAATTGTTGTCAAGGATGTGCTGTAATTCTCCAAAACTGAGGAATGATAAGGTGGAACAGCATTAAACAGTTGAGCAGAAGACACTGTGCTCATTACGCAGGCACATGCTTGCTATCTTGTGGCACGAACTCAGTCAATGATGGAGGTACATGTGGCCAATTGTGAAATCAAATACCTAGCTTTCCTGAGATGCTTGAAGGTTTTCCAGACACTGGAGAGCCTCATTGCATTCAGGAAAAACAATATCAATTAAATGCAGAAAGATCTAAGTCAACAAAGTCCTGTTGGATATGAGGTCTAGACTTCCCCAGTTGGGGAATTGGTCCATCACCTGACACTGACTGGGAATGTATGCTCTGTTGCAAACACATGATTCTGGCAGAAGTATTAATATGCAGATGCCTCGGGAAAAATTGGTATTGAGAGAAAACAAATGGCAACCTAAACGGTAACATTAAATTCTGCATTTCATGACAGGAAGGACAATTAGTATTGACCATATAAAATGGCTTAGATGAGAGTGAGACAAAGTAAATCCATGGGGTGACTGGTACAGACCTAACACAGTGGTTTAAGTCTTAAGCTTGCCCTATTTGACAAATTGAATGCTCTAGCAGTTTATATTTACATGCACGGTACTATAGTCAGTCAGGATATCAAAAAACTTTGCAAATATTGGTCTGAATATTTCAACTTGCAAGCAGATACCTCATTATGCAATGGTTATGTGTCCACTGTGTCTGTGTACTGCAGGGATTGGAGACTACTTTCGTTGATCATACCTCAAAGTTTGAGTAAACCACATAAATTCAGTTTGTGTCAAACGTATGTTTTAAGATACAGGTCTTTAGGAGTCTGAGGAAGAAAACCAAGCAATCCTGGTTATTTTGTAGATTCCTTGGAGATTAGTTAATCTATATGGATCCTATATGATAAAGTTTGGGCAATTATCATTGGGTAATTATTACACTTACTGCTGCCAAGTTAGTTAACTGCTACAGTTATTGCTGCCAAGGAATACAACATAGTATGAAAATTACACATCTGAACACCTCGATAGCTTTAGAATTTTTATTGACAACATTGAACGGGATCCTAAAGGCTGGTGTAATTCTGTATCAAAGGAAGTTCTGAAGATGCTGATTTAATAAGGATACACTAAAATGTTCTTTGCAGCATGCTTAAAAATAATGAAATAACTCTTACCTAGTGACCAATTTGGTTCCAGTGGTTTACTATCAACTTCAATACACCTAACTTTCCTTTTGACAAGAAAGTGTTTAAATATTTGATCATCTTCATTTTGGTGGATCCAGCAAAAGCTAGTGTTATTTGGAAAAATGTTGGTGATATGAGCAGGATAACATTGAAAGAAAATGACTGAGGAAGAAAACCAAACCGAACATGATAGCATTACGCTTACTCTAGGCCTGTGAATGTTGTCATATGAATCACCTGAAGACAGTTTCTTAAATGCGACCCTCTTAGATGAGGATGTCAGCTGTTTATCTATTTCTTATTTGCCCAAGCTTGGGGATGCTTCTCTGAACTCTGAGAATCTAATGATTTATTCAGGGGAACAAGGATCTATCAAGATGGTGAAGGGTATTTTTGTCCAAGACCTGGATATGCTGGCTACCTCCTCCCTTCCTCTTCTTTTCCTGATTCTGGCAAGGCTCTTCTGATGCACATTGTGGAAGACAGAGTAGACTATAGAAAATCAGGTGGCACTTTTCTTTAAAGTAGGTGAGGGTGCAACAATGGCCACTGGACCATAGTTTCAGGATGCCAGCCCTCTCCTCCATGATGTTCCTTTAATCAACAAGACTCTCACTGGACGACTCCATGTATGGCCTGATGCTGTGGGTAGTCATTCACTGCAAGCACAATGGAGAACCATTTGCACTGAACAGTCACCTTCTCGTTTAATAAGATGGCTTGAAGAGTAGTCTGCCAAATGTTGAAAGCACTTTGGCTACATACAGGGGAGTAGGTATGCAATAACGCAATGTTCTGGAACATGGCTGCACACCAACTGTTTATTTAGTGAGTGGTACTGCTTGCACTTAAGAGAACATTTCCCTATTTAAATGCAACATCTGTTTAGGATGCAAGACATATATGATTCTCAGTGGAAATACTCTCTAATTTGATAATTATCATACTTAGAGAGAATACAATGTCCTGTGTCCAGAGAACATGTTTGGAAAGTTGCTTATTCCATCCTGGAAGGCAATTCGTTTCGAAGTTGAGAACCATGGTCACTGACCATCATTGTCGATGACATTTTAAATAGACATCTGTCTGCTGTCCCATAGGAATCTGAATGGTCTCATGAGATAATTTTGAAGAGAAACAAGGAGTTATCCCAGCATTTTGATCAATATTTATTCCTCAAGTAGTAGCCTCCTCCCCCCCCCCCCCCCCCCCCCCAACAAAAAAATTATCTGATCATATTCTTGAGGGTGGCTGCATGCAACTTATCTGCTGCATTTACTCAGTTAAAATGTTCAAAAACTACTTCATTGGCTGCAAAGTACTTTTGGAAAGATCTAACGTCATGAAGAAAGTATGAAAATGCAGTTGGTTTCTTTTTTCCCTTTCTCTAACACATCAGCAACTTTCTCCAAAATACCAGATGTTGTTAATGGACAATAGATCCTCAACCCTGAAAGAGAATAAGAGGGTTACCATTTTTGATATAAAACATTATGAGAATTGAAAGCTAGAACGGAAGCAATTTATAGGACAGCACACAACAAAGAGCTGCAAAAGAAGAAAATCAGGCTACAGTCAATATTGCTGTGTATGCCCAAATGGGCATGTTATATATTGCTAGTTTTCATTATTTCAGATTTCTATTATTTTGCAGTTCTTTATGATAGTGTGCGCAAAATTTGTTGATACTTAGAAAACATGGATTAATATTGGTATAATGAGACTATATTTTTTAAGGACACATTCTGGAACAACCCAGAAGTAGTTGTGTAAATAAATCAAGCTTACACTAACAATATTGAATACATTGTACAACATTCTGTTGGAGTTTCAACACTACTGAATCCTGAGAAGCCACTTGAATTTTGCAAAAATTAATGAAAATGAATCTAAAATGAGTTGAGTGAGTTGGCAATTTTTTTTAATTTTGGGTTTGAATCCATTCTAAATTGATTGGATGAAACTTTCCACACTGCTGATTGTAAAACCCCTTTGCAAATTGGGTTTTGGCCATCTTAGCCCAAGTCCGAGGGAGTGCTATTCCATAAATACAAAGCTGGCATTGAGAGACACTCATTTCATATTAATTGCCAGTCTTATTCAGAGAGGCATAAAAATAGTTACAACTGCATTTGTATGTGCCATACCTGATCTCTGTGCGTTTGATGCTGACAATAAGTGACAAACAGTCATCTTAACTCAGTTGATAGCATTCTCAGCATTGAGATCAAATTATATCCTGGGACTTGACTGTAGAATATAAGTTGAAATTTCCTTGTAATATGGATAGAGATTTGAGATTTTAGAGATGGCATCTTTTGGATGAGTTATTAAACTCAGATTCATCTGCCAATTCAGGGGAATGTAAAAAATCTCATTGCATGATACAAAAGAGAGCAGGATATTCTTCTGACTTTAGTGAGCATTAATCCCTCAAATAATAAATTATTTATTTCACTGCATGTAATCTTTCTGGGCAGTTTGTATAGGGTGAACAGCTATCCACTACTTTATGGTATCATTTCATAGCTTGACACATTGACTGTCCCATGCAGTTTCCTCTCAGAATGCAATTTGTCTCATATGAGAATAGTAACTGAAACTTCTGGGAGGTTGTCCCTTGTTGCTGCACATCTGTCTTTGGTGCTTGCATGTGTACAGCATGCTGCGCATGATGTCATGTCAGCCCATTCAACCAAGAGTCATGAGAACATCTGCCTGGAGTAGGCCTGGAACTTAGGAACCTTGGGTCAGAGCGGATGCCTCAGTGAAAGTTAATGGTGGGTAGGTCCAAATCCAGTAGCCCTTGATGTGCAGTGGGGAGAGGGTGTGATCAGTTTGGATCTTTTCAATCGTCCATAGAATGACTAAACGCGTTAAATTAAATGAAGCTATTGCTTGCCTATATCAATTTTCAGAGAACTTTCTCTGATCATTTAGTGTTTGATCTGTAAAATAGAACTTCATCCATTGCTGGAATTATTGTAATTTTTAGTAAAAGTATCACTGGATGTCCAATCCATTATTATGCATTTTCCTTCCACTTCTCTTTGCAAGTCACAGAGTCATAGAGATGTACAGCATGGAAACAGACCCTTCAGTCCAATTTGTCCATGCCAACCAGATATCCTAACCTAATCTATTTCCATTTGCCAGCACCCAGCCCATATACCTTCAAACCCTTCCTATTCATATACCCATCCAGATACCTTTTAGATGTTGTAATTCTACCAGCCTCCACCACTTTCTCTGGCAGCTCATTCCATACACACACCACCCTCTATGTGAAAAAGTTGCTCCTTAGCTCTCTCCTATATCTTTCCCCTCTCACCTTAAACCTATGCCCTCTAGTTCTAGACTCCCCCACCCCAGGGAAAAGACTTTGTCTATTTACCTTATCCATGCCCCTCATGATTTTATAAACCTCTATAAGATCACCTCTCAGCCTCCAATGTTACAGGGAAAACAGCTCTAGCCTATTCACCCTCTCCCTATAGCTCAAATCCTCCAACCCTGGCAACATCCTTGTTACTCTTTTCTGAACCCTTTCAAGTTTCACAACATCCTTCTGATGGGATGGAGACCAGAATTGCACACAATATTCCAAAGTCTTTACTTGTTTTTAAAAATACAGAGCTATTTATTTTATTGGCTTTGCTTGTGTGATCCTGTTGTTTGCTTTTTTTCCCTTCTGTTTCCCATTATTTTTTTCATTGATTTCTCCTCTGTCGCCTGTGGTCCCTTTAAAACTGGCACTTTCACACTGCAGATTTGTAGTTTTACAATTGTAGTTTTGAAAGTAGGTGACGTCTGCACCAAATAAAAATGATGTCACAAAAGCTTTTATTTATTTCCACGTGATTTGGATAAAGGAAAAATCATAGAATCAAAGAATCCCTGTAGTGTGGAAGCAGGCTAATTTGCCCATTGAGTCCACACTAACCCTCCAAAGAGCATCCCACCCAGACCATCACCTCCTACCCTATTCCCATAACCCTGCATTTACCATGGCCAATCCACCTGACCTGTGCATTTTTGGACTGTGGGAGGAAAGCCATGCAGACATGAGCATTTACAAACTCCACACTGTCACTGAGTCTGGAATCAAATCCAGGTCCCTGGCACTGTTCGGCAGCAGGGAGACTGTAGGCCGAACTGTATTGGATCTGGAACATGTAAAATATTACAGTGGAAAAAAACACTTTTCATAGTGTTTTCTTCTCAGGGACATTTTGGAACTGTATTTCAGGACAATTTTCTTTTAAATTGGATCATCAGGCTCTTGAGTTTATTTTTAAATAAAACAAGGTACAGTGCTTATTGTGCTGCAGAGTAGGCTTGTAGAGTTTATGTTTTCTTTTATTTGTAACTTCAATCTTTTTATTGTTAATTAAGACAGCCTTAGAAATATTTTGTATCTTGTAAGAACGTACATGCTAATGCAGAAATAAGTTAGCTCTGTCTTCTTAGTGGTCAATGCCCTGCCTACATATCTATATGATTTTCTGCACTGCCAGAAACTGATACTCCTGGTTGTCCAGATGCGTTAGTTTCCAGAGCTATTGCCTATTTGGTCTTCAAATAATTTTCCAAAACACACTACCAAGATATTGAAGACCAGATTTATTATAAATAGCAATTGCTGCTGACAATGATGTGATTTTACCCTCAGCAAGATATTTTATTTGATGCAGCAATGCTTGTATTATATCCCACAACATGAGACATCCCAGTGCTAACCTCCAAATGATAATGTAATTTGACAGACAGACCCAACTGACTGACTACTGTCAGAAGAACTGTATGGGCTCAAAGATATCTGTGTCAAAGTGTGGTGCTGGAAAAGCAGGTCAGGCAGCATCCAAAAAATAGGAGAATTGGCGTTTCGAGCATAAGCTCTTTATCAGGTTTTCTTATATTCCTGAGATGCTGTCTGACCGGCTGTGCTTTTCCAGCACCACACTCTTCGGCTCTGATCTTCAGCATCTGCAGTCCTCACTTTCTCCTCAAAAATATCTGTCCCCAAGTTAGAAGGTTTGCTCTGTGAGACCGCAGAAGATTGACAGAATGCAAGAATGGCTTTTCCATCACGATTCGAACCTCTAAATGCAGCAAGTATAGTGTCCACTGTAGCCATTTACAATGTGCCACAGTTCAAACTGTCACAATATAGCATAAAGTTGTGGCAGTTCCACTTAATTCAGCATACATTCAGTGGAAAGTCTGATGTGTAGAAAGCGCCTCTCTCAGCAGTATAATTTTTATTCTCGCAGGTAGTTAAATGGATAATTGAGAAGATAGTTAAATAGGAGGATCAGTAATCACTATCAAGGCGTTATTAAGCATTATTGCTCCCCTAGCTGGACTGCAGAGTTCACCATAATGACCTCATGTTTCATGTTCAACTGGAATTTCCACCACTCATTATTCTTAAAATTATATTATAATCTAAAACCAAAATCATGTATTTTTAAGTTTTGAAGTATTGATAAAGATTAAAGAAAGGTCAAAAATCACACAAAACCAAGTTACAATCTATATATGGACTGTAACCTGGTGTTGTTTGATTTTTAACTTTGTCCACCCAGTCCAGCACTGGCACCTCCAAATCATTAAAAAAGTGCTTACTTCCTGTACTAGTTAACTCTGAATTTGCATGTAATTTTGCTTTCTTAACGTTACGAGGCCTGTAACCAATACTTTTCTCACTCGCTGTGATTCCACACCTGATCTCAAAGTGAAGAAGTTGAGCATCACAGAAGTGGCATGGTGGCACAGTGGTTAGCACTGCTGCCTCACAGCGCCAGAGACCCGGGTTCATTTCCCGCCTCAGGCGACTGACTGTGTGGAGTTTGCACGTTCTCCCTGTGTCTGCGTGGGTTTCCTCCGGGTGCTCCGGTTTCCTCCCACAGTCCAAAGATGTGCAGGTCAGGTGAATTGGCCATGCTAAATTGCCCGTAGTGTTAGGTAAGAGGTAGATGTAGATGTAGGGGTATGGGTGGGTTACGCTTCGGCGGGGCGGTGTGGACTTGTTGGGCCGAAGGGCCTGTTTCCACACTGTAAGTAATCTAATCTAATCTAATCTAATGAGAAGACTCCTGAATGCCAATCCAATATTGTTGTCTGTTGTTTTTCTTCAGCTCCTCCTGCTTGTCATAATCTTCCCTTCAATTTTACATTTTGATGTGAAACTCAAAACTAAATAATATTATTGAGCTGGCAGAGCAATATTAGCAGCTTCCCCAATGTTCTCCCTTTGTTCTGAATTTTCCAACCAGAGAACATGTCTTATGTTCAAATGAAAATTATTTCTTGCTCTATCCTAGCCTTTATTCTTTGGACACTTGAGTTAGATCAGCCCCTCAACCTTCTAAACTTGAGGAAAATATTCCAAAATTATTGACATGTTTATTATTATTTAAGCGTTTGTACCTTTTGACTAAATAACCCAAATTCCCTGAATTCGGCAAGATAGAAACAGAGTCAGATGCTTCTGCTAGAGCTCCTCTGCTCCACCAATTCTCTTTCTTTCTTTTTCTGTTTTTCTCTTTTTTCTTTTTCTCTCCCCTTACTCCTGGAAGCAAATGCTGGAGCAGCAGCAGGTGCAGGCAGTGAGGCTCGCAGCAACAACCGCATTAAGCCCTGGAGCAGTGCTTCCACATCCATCAAAGTTTTACTTGCACATCCACTAATATCATTTATTGTATCCGTTGCTCCCGATGCGGTCTCCTCTACATTGGGGAGACTGGGCACCTCCTAGCAGAGCGCTTTAGGGAACATCTCCGGGACACCCGCGCCAATCAACCAAACCGCCCCGTGGCCCAACATTTCAACTCCCCCTCCCACTCTGCCGAGGACATGGAGGTCCTGGGCCTCCTTCACCGCCGCTCCCTCACCACCAGACACCTGGAGGAAGAATGCCTCATCTTCCGCCTCGGAACACTTCAACCCCAGGGCATCAATGTGGACTTCAACAGCTTCCTCATTTCCCCTTCCCCCACCTCATCCTAGTTTCAAACTTCCAGCTCTGTAACTGTCTCCTTGACTTGTCCGGACTTGTCCGACCTGCCTATCTTCTTTTCCACCTATCACTCCACCCTCTCCTCCTTGACCTATCACCTTCATCTCCTCCCCCACTCACCCATTGTACTCTATGCTACTCTCTCCCCACCCCCACCCTCCTCTAGCTTATCTCTCCATGCTTCAGGCTCACTGCCTTTATTCCTGATGAAGGGCTTTTGCCTGAAACGTTGATTTCGCTGCTCCGTGGATGCTGCCTGAACTGCTGTGCTCTTCCAGCACAACTAATCCAGCAGTGCTTGGGGAAGCAGCACCGCAGCAACACCCGCAGTAAACCCTGGAGCAGTGCTTGGGGAAGCAGCCCCGCAGCAGGTTGGGCAGCGAGTCCTGGAACAGCGCGAAGGAAGCGAGTCCCGGGTGGAATCAGCATGGGTGAGGCAGTCCTGGAATTTATCTTGCAGCAGCTGAGTGCCTGTACTGAAGGCTTGGAATGGAGCAGGGACAGCTGTTGGTAGGGTGCATGTGATCAGGCCATGTGTGGAGGCCCTGCACTGAGCTGCAGCAATATAATGCTTATATGAAATTTTTTTACCTGACTGTAATGCAACTACTTTTTATTCATCTTTTGTATCCGAGATTTGGCCCTTCAGCTCAACAAGTCCACACCAACCCTCTGAAGAGTAACCCACCCAGGGCATTCCACAACCCTATATTTACCCCTAACTAATGCATCTAACACTATGGGCAATTTAGCATGGCCAATTCACCTGACCTACACATCTTTGGATTGTGGGAGGAAACCAGAGCACCCGGAGGAAACCCTCGCAGACATGGGGCGAATATGCAAACACCACACAGACAGTTGCCCAAGGCTGGAATTGAACCCGGGTCACTGGTGCTGCTCTAAGATGTCACCATAAGGGGCAGACATTGTAAAACCTTTTCACTGTATTTCTACAATAAAGAGATTGTTTTCTGTTCTATATTCCCCCCAAGGTTAACATATCCTTCCTAAAGTAGAGTGCACAAAACTCCACGTCGATGTAATCTGACCAAGTGTCTGTATAACTGACCTTTGTGTTTTATCCTTGTTGAGATAAAACTCAACATTCTGTAAGCCTTTTTAGATGCTTTTTGTACCTGTACATGAGTTTTTAAATGATATGTGTATGTGGGTATTCACAACACTTGTTTAGTGCTTAAAATGGCCTTTTTAAATTCAAACTATGGTTACACATAAAATTTCTGCTTTAACCTGGATTTCTTGTTCATAACGTTAGGCATAAAAGACACTTGACCCAGGATGGATGAGAAATTATGCCGTGGAAATCCTGTTTGGGTTTATTTTTGCATAATTTTGTCATAATCTTTCTGAAATTTAGTGTCATATGATGGTGAGCAGGTGCAGTGTGCAGAACCTCACCACCTTTAATAACATGCTATTTAGTTGAAAGAATATAATATTTTAACTTGGTGTTTCATGGCAGACAGAAAGCAATTACAATGGTGTCCATATGAACAGTTTCATTTTTCTACGATACTGTAATGAAGGCAGGTACTTGAAGTCAGAAAACCAAGAGTCCTCCGTCTACTGCAATAATCTGGTTTGCCAATGCTTTGCATTTTCATAAGCTTTATTGTGTGTGTTTTTTTATATAACAAACTGCAGCCTGCAGCTGTGTTTTGCTTTCTTTTATTTGAGAGGTTGGTATTGCCATGGTTGGCTTTTTACAGCAGATCAAGTTCCTGTAGCTGTTTGCTGACCCTGGAACACAACAGATGGTTTTGATTTCTTGTAGATATTGTTTTTAAAACCAAGGTCGAAAATAATAAATTTGTGTTAGTGCAGTATCAGATCAGAGATGTGTGCAAGTTGAGTGCCACTTGGTCAGTTGCCAAGTTGTGAAGATGTAGTTTGGATCCTATGCCACCTCTTTGTAGAAAAGAAGGATAAGATTAATGACAGGATCATTCCTCAGGACACCCTGGCCGTCATCTGCAAGTGTTTTTGTAGATTATCTTTGACAGTGTGAATGTTCATTCTATTGGCTGCAGGTGTCAGACTAGGAAAGCAAAGAAATGGGAGTAAAATCATAAAATCAAACAAAAGCTGTTCACAATGCTCCTGTAAAATAAATCATTGAACATAATATTATGTTGCTAGCCATTTTGTCATTCATTTTCAATACTACTAAAACACAAAATGAGCTAGGAAAATCCCAGAAAGACTATTGATTTTAAAAAGTGAATCTTTGTAGTCACATTTTATACAATTAGGATACAAAGAGTTGATGTTCTGTGGTGAGCGATGACTTGGAGGAAGGGTGGGAGTTGAAAGTTGACCTTTTAATGATACAGATGGGATCTATAACTTTTGATCTCTTCACTAGATCTAGTTACTTGGGGTTTTCACAGCTGCTATGAGTGTGCATGCTTTGTGCAGAAGAGAAATTTTTCTGTTGCCCACTTTATTTTGTTGCTGGCTCTGTTGAGTCAGTCATTTTACCAAGTTGCTGATAGCTGATGAGTCAGGTTGAAATTACAGTTGGGATCAGGTGGAATTGTAGTTGTGCAGCAGTTTTCTTGAATGCATTTAGACAGTCGAGAGAAATGTATTTCCCAGACTGTCTGTTTAGAGCTGTTATCAATGGTTGTGGTTGCTTCCTGACCCTACAAGGCAGGTGAAGCTGCAGTTTCTCTATGTTGTCGGATGCTAGTAGGAGTAGAGTTAGCAAATAACCTTTAAGAAATAAAGGTGACCTTTGGTATATGACTGGTTGCAAATAATGCCACAGCATTATTTGATAGCTGTGTGTTGTATGGACATTTCTGCTGTTAAATTCTGTCATTACTCAGCTGTGAGAAATTGATCTATTGCTGTTATGCTACCAATTGCAATTAAGGCAATCCAGTATTAAACAACTGTGGTCTTAGGTTCCTCTATGTGATTTTACAGTTGCAATGTCCTGATCACCTAAAAACTGCTGATTGCTATAATGACAAAAACAGAAGATACTGTGCTTCATTATTAGTTCATAAGCCTTGATGATAGATTTGGAGTTATTCCCTTGTGGAGTTCAGAAGTTTGAAATAATCACTACAATTTGCAGATACAGAAGATGACATCAGATATATTTTTCTGATCTTACCATGGTGATGTGGTGAAGAAGATTATCTCATAGTACAAAGGCACCTTGATCAGGTGGGCCAATGAGCTGAGTGGATTAGTGGTGCTGGAAGAGCACAGCAGTTCAGGCAGCATCCAAGTAGCTTCGAAATCGACGTTTCGGGCAAAAGCCCTACCGTCAGCCTCCACTGCTCCAGAGAAAACAACTCATGTTTTTCTAGCCTCTCCTTGTAGTTCATACCCTCTAATCCAGGCAGCATGCTCCTGTGCATGCTCTTCAAAGCCTCCACATTCTTCCTATGTTGTGTTACCAGAATTGAATGCAATAAAAGTAGGAGTAGAGTTAGCAAATAACCTTTAAGAAATAAAGGTGACCTTTGGTATATGACTGGTTGCAAATAATGCCACAGCATTATTTGATAGCTGTGTGTCATATGGACGTTTCTGCTGTTAAATACTGTCATTACTCAGCTGTGAGAAATTGAAGGGCTTTTACCTGAAATGTCGATTTCGAAGCTACTTGGATGCTGCCTGAACTGCTGTGCTCTTCCAGCACCACTAATCCAGAATCTGGTTTCCAGCATCTGCAATCATTGTTTTTACCTCAATGAGCTGAGTGGCAGAGGGAGCTTAATTTACATAATTGTGAGGTGCTGCATTTTAGAACACAGAACAATACGGCACAGGAACGGGCACTTTGGTCCATGATGTTATATTGAACATGACACCAACTAAACTAATCCCTTCTGCCTGCCCTTGGTCTGTATCCCTCCATTCCTTGCATAGTCATTATGCTTATCTGAAAGTTTCTTAAACGCCCTGATCGTATCTGCCTCCACCACCACCTCTGGCAGTGCATTTCACACAAATGTAAACAAGTTGCCCCTCCCATCTCTTTTGAACTTTCCCCCTCTGACCTTAAATGCATGCATCCTAGTTTCAGATATTTTAACTCTAGGAAAAAGATTCTGTCAACTCTAACCATGCATCTCATAATTTTATAGACTTCTATCGTCAGCCTCCACTGCTCCAGAGAAAACAACTCATGTTTTTCTAGCCTCTCCTTGTAGTTCATACCCTCTAATCCAGGCAGCATGCTCCTGTGCATGCTCTTCAAAGCCTCCACATTCTTCCTATGTTGTGTTACCAGAATTGAATGCAATACTCAAGTGTGGCCCTAACCAAAGTCTTATAAAGCTGCAAAATGACATCCTGACTCTTGTACTCAATTCCACAACCAATAAAGGCAAGCACTCGTACTACAAGCTGCACTTGAACTGCAAGATCTATCTGTACATCAATGCTGTTCAGGGTCCTGCCATTGACTGTATACTTTTCCGTAACATTTGATCTCTCAAAGTGCAGCACCTACGCTTACACAGATTAAACTCCATCTGCCATTTCTCTGCCTATATCTGCAACTGACCTATGTCCCGCTGTATTCTTTGATAACCATCTACGCTGTCTACAACTCCACCAACCAGATATTGTCTGCAAACTTACTAACTCACCCAACTATATTTTTGTCCAATTCTTTTATATATAATATAATATATATATAAAAAAGTACAGATCCCAGTACAAATTCCTGCAGAACACCACTAGTGACAGACCTCCAGCCAGACCTTCCTCAATTATTTTCAGCCTTCTATGGGCAAGCCAATTCTGAATTCACGTGGTCAAGACACTACGGATCCATTTCACCTTAAAGTTCTGGATAGGTCTACCATGAGGCACCTTGTTGACATTTCTGCCACCTCCAAGCGGACCCCACCACCAGGGATATATTTCCCTCCCCACCCCTTTTCGCTTTCCGCAAAGACCGTTCCCTCCATGACTACCTGGTCAGGTCCACACCCCCCCAACAACCCACCATCTCTTCCTAGCACCTTCCCCTGCCACCGCAGGAATTGCAAAACGTGCGCTCACACCTCCCCACCCGCAACCCTCCCCCCACCCCCACCCCCACCCCCATCCACGGCCCCAAAGGATCAAAGTTTCACCTGCACATCCACCAATATCATTTATTGTATCTGTTGCTCCCGATGCTGTCTCCTTTACATTGGGGAGACTGGACACCTTCTCACAGAGCGCTTTAGGGAACATATCTGGGGCATCCGCACCAATCAACCCCACTGCCCCATGGCCGAACATTTCATTGCCTCCTCCCACTCTGCCGAGGACATGCCAGTCCTGGGCCTCCTCCGCCGTCACTCCCTCACCACCCCCATGCCTGAAGGAAGAACACCTCATCTTCCACCTCGGAATACTTCAACCCCAGAGCATCAATGTGGACTTCACCAGTTTCCTCATTTCCCCTCTCCACACCTTACCCCAGTTCCAACCTGCCAGCTCAACACCATCCTCCTGACCTGTCCTACCTGCCAATCTTTCTTCCCACCTATCCGCTACACCCTCCTCTCTGACCTATCACCTTCATCTCCACCTCCATCCACCTATTGTATTCTTAGCTACCTTCTCCCCAGCCCCATCCCCCATTCCATTTATCTCTCCACCCCCGAGGCTCCCTTCCTCATTCCTGATGAAGGACTTTTGCCCGAAACGTCGATTTTCCTGCTCCTCGGATGTTGTCTGACCTGCTGTGCTTTTCCAGCATCACTCTAACCAGGACCTTGTTGAAAACGTACGAAGATCAATGTAAAAAAAATCCGCTGCTCTACCCTCATTGATCAGCTTTGTCATGTTTTCGAAAAAGTTAGTAACACATGGCATAATTAGGCCACGCTTTTCCAAATGTGCATAAATCCTATCCCTAAAAATTCTTTCCAATAGCTTCCCAACCATCCAACCTAGCATATGAGCGTGCTTTGCACGAATCTCAATTTCCCTCCATATACTTTTCCTAAGTGAATACTGAAGCAAAGTCTTCATTAGGAATTCACCCACATACTCTGTCTCCAAGCACAAGTTCCATGTTTTATCCTTGAGTGATCCTACCTCCTCCCTGCTTATCCTCTTGTTCTTAATGTATGCACAGAATGCCTTGGAATTCACTTTAACCAAACTTGCCAAGGTCATTTCATGACCCTTTCTTGCTCTCCTAATTTCCAGCTTGAGTATTTTCCTCATGCCCCTTGTCCGGTTTTAACTTCCTAAACCTTACATGTGCTTCTTTTTTAACTTTTGACTAAATTCATAACCTCCCTCATTATCCAAAAGCCCCTTACCTTGCCATCCTTGTCCCTCCTGCACACCGGAACAAGCCAGTGCTGAACTCTCATCAGCAGTTTAAATAATTCTTTCATGTCAAGTATAGACTTACCTGATAACAGCCCGTCCCAATCAACAGTCCCTAGCTTCTGCCTAATACTGATGTAATTTGCCCGCCCCCACCCCCAAATTTACCTTGCCACAAGATCCTGACTTATCCTTATTCATAACTATCTTTAAACTTAAGGAGTAGTAATCACTGTTTCCAAAATGCTGTCCCACTGAAACATCAGTTGAAGATCTGAACCCCTAGGGAGGGGTCTCTCGGTTCCGCGATTGGTCAATAAACACACCTGTAAACGACTCTTTGTCAATCACACAAGTAATTGTTTATTCTATGATACAGCACTGGGTTGGTAGACTCTTATTCGTCCAGAAGTATGCATACTCCTTGGCAATCAAAGGAATCCAACTTTACAGAGTTTGCATAAGGTTTACATACATTGTTCATAGTCAGACATGGAGCACGATCACATAGTAACAACCTATCAATACATGATATCACTTAATTGATAGTTGCTTGAACCAATGATTTTGATTTGAAGTTAAGTCATAACGGTTAGGTCATCTTTACAAAGACTCGCAGCTTGCAGTGGTTAGTATTTCCTCATCTTATCGGTCTACTTCTGCATGCTGGTGATTCTAGTGGTTAGTTATTTATATAGCTTTAGAGATGATACAGTGAACCATTTTGTCTAATCTAATTTAGCAATGCAGAAGCCATTTTATGCAGCTCCTTCAGCCATTTTGTCCTACCTCCCAGTGGCCCACATCCTCACAGTCACCTAGCCAGGCTCATTACCCAATACAAGGTCCAATATGGCCCCTCCTCTAGTTGGTCTATCCACATACTGTTTCAAGAAACCCTCTTGAATGCACTAAACAAATTCTGTCATGTCTAAGCCTCTTGCTCCAAAGGAATCCCAGTCAGTATTGAGGAAGTTACAATCATCCACTATGACAACACCTTTTTATTGCTTCTTTCCATAATCGGCCTACATATTTGTTCCTCAATGTTTCAGTGACTACTGAGGAGCCTATAGTATAATCCTATCAGAGTGATTGTACCCATCTTATTTTTGAGCTCTACCCATATTGCCTCAGTGGATGGGCCCTCCAATATGTTCTCCCTGATTAGTAATGCAACTCCTCCACCTCTTTCACCTTCCTCTCTATCTCATCCAAAACAACTAAACCCTGGAATGTTGAATGGAATGTCATCTACCTCTCTCAACTGAGTCTCTGTAATGGCCACAATATCATAGTCCCATGTACTGATCCAAGCTTCTAAGATCACCTGCCTTATGTATAATGCTCCTTGTATTGAAATAGACATGTATCTGCCCATTAGTACCATTGTGTTCAATTACCTGTCTCAGTCTGTCCTTTCTTTCTGATTTACTGGTCCTAACATGTACCTTCCCCTCATTCCCTCCACTTGCTGACCTGCTGCTCTGGTTCCCAGCCCACTGCCACTCTAGTTTTAACCCTCCTGAGTAGCACTAGCAAACCTCCCTGTGGGGATATTGGTTCCCCTGCAGTTTAGATGCAACCTGTGCCTCTTGTGCAGGTCACCGCTGTCCCAGAAGTGATCCCAATGATCCAAGAAACTAAAATCCTGACCCCTGCTCCAGCTCTATACCCACATACTCATCTCTCCGATCTTTCTATTCCTTGCCTCACTAGCATTTGGTACTATTAGTAACCCAGAGATTACTACCCTCAAGGTTCTGTATTTCAGCCTGTTTCCTAACTCCTTGTACTCATTCTGCAGGACCTCATCCCTCTTTCTACCCATGTTGTTGGTACTAATGTGCACAATGACCTCTAGTTGCTCACCCTCCCCTTAAGAATTTCATGTAACCTCTCAGAGTCATCTTCGACATTGGCACCAGAGAGGCAACACACCATCCTGGCATCTAAAGCGTGGCCACTGAAACATGTCTGTTTTCCTAACCAACAAGTCTTCGACCACTATTTCTCATTTACATTACTCTGGGTTACTACCTGAGCCACGAGCTAATTGACACAGCGTCAATAAGATTAAGCAGGTAAATGTGAGGCTCAAAGATTGGTGTGAGAGAAATGGGGTGGAATTAATGGGACACTGGCACCAGTACTGAGGAAGAAGGGACCTATTCAAATGGAATGGTCTTTATCTGAATCATGGTGGGTCTACGGTCCTAGCAAATTGCATAACTAGGGCTGCAGACAGGGCTTAAAATTAAATGGGGGTGGGGGGTGCTCAGTTATAGGGGAAATTAGAAAGCCCAAATTAATGGAGGAGGTAACAGTGCAGAATTCAGGAGAGGTTATTAAAATTTCCAGCACAGACACAAATAGGACAGAGTGTATGGAAATGGTCAGCAATCAAACTTCAAGTACACTGGACTAACAAATGGCAATGAGAAGAGAAACAGTTAATACAAAACTGAAGGTGTTATACCTAAGTGCACACAGTATATGGAATAAGGTAAATGAGCTTGTGGCACAGTTTGAAATTACCAGGTATGAGATGGTGAGCATCACAGAGACATGGCTGCAAGGGGATCAGGATTGAGAGCTGAATATTCAAGGATATGCATCCTATCGAACAGATGGGCAGAGGGAGTGGGGTTGCCTCATTGGTAAGAAATGAACTTAAATCAATAGTAAGAAATGATGTGGGGTCAAATGATATAGAATCTGTGTGGGTAGAATTGAGGAACTGCAAAAGTAAAAAAAAAAGTTAGAGTTATGTACAGGTCCCCAAATAGTAATCAGGAGCTGGGGTGCAAGGTACACTAGGGGAGAGAAAACATTTGTAGGAAAGACAAAGTTACAGTAATCGTGGGGGATTTCAATATGCAGTTAGACTGGGAAAACCAGGAGTGAATTGCAAGAATTTGTGGAATGTCTACAAGAGGGCTTTTTGGAGCAGCTTGTGGTGGAGCCCACTGGCGAACAGGCAATACTGGATTTAGTGTTGTGCATTGAGGTAGACTTGATAAGGGAGCTGAAGGTGAAGGATAGAATTTACTCTGCAGTTTGAGAGGGAGAAGATAGAATCAGAGGTAATGGTATTATAGCTGAATAAAGAAAAACTACAGAGTCATAAGCGAGGAGTTGGGTAGAATTGACTGGGAGAAGGGTCTAGCAGGAAAGACAGTGGAACAGCAATGACAGGAGTTTCTGAAAGAAATCCAGGAGACACAGCAGAGATTCATCCCAAGGAAGAAGAAGCATGGCACAGGGAGGATGAGGCAACCATGGCTGACTAGGGAAGTCAGGGATAGCATAAAAGCAAAAGAGAAAGTATACAAAGTAGCAAAGAACAGTGGGAAACCAGAGGACTGGGAATCTTACATAGATCAACAGAGGGCTACAAAAAAAAAGGAGGGAGAAGATTAAATATGGGGATTAACTCTTCAGGAAAATAAAGAAAGACTGTAAGAGTTTCTTCAGATGTATAAAGGGAAAAAGAGAGGTAAAAGCGGACATTGGCTGCTGGAAAATGATGCTAGAGAGATAGTTGTGGAGAGCAAGGAAATGACTGAGGAACTGAATAATTACTTTGCATCAGTCTTCATAAGTAATATCCCAAAAAGTCAAGAGAGTGAGAGTGTAGAGCTGAGTATGGTGACCATCACCAAGGAGAGGGTGCTAGAAAAACTGAATGGCGTGGTGGTGGATAAATCACCAGGACTAGACGGACAACACCCTGGAGTTTGAAGGAAGATAGCTGAATAGATAGTGGAGGCATTAATGGTGATCTTTTAGGAATCATTAGAATCGGGGAGGGTCCCAGAGAACTGGAAAATTGCTAACATGATGCCCCTGCTTACAAAGGGAGTAAGGCAAAAGAGAGAAAATTACAGACTGATTAGCCTAACCTCGGTCATGGGTAAGATCCTGAATCCATTGTGAAGGATGAGATTGCTGAATACTTGGAAGTGTATGGTAAAATAGGGCAAAGTCAGTATGGTTTCATCAAAAGGAGGGCATGGCTGACAAATCTGCTAGAATTCTTTGAGAAAGTAATGAGCAGGTTAGACTAAGGAGAGCTAATTGAGCTTTTGTGCTATCCCTGACTTCCCTAGTCAGCCATGGTTGCCTCATCCTCCCTGTGCCATGCTTCTTTTTCCTTGTGTGTCTCCTGAATTTCTTTCAGAAACTCCTGTCATTGCTGTTCCACTGTCTACCTGGACTTCAAGAAGACGTTTGACAATATGCCGCACACTGGAGACTACTCAGTAAGTTAAGGGCCCATGGTGTTGGAGGCAAGGTGTTAGCATGGATAGAAGCTTGGCTGTCTAGCAGAAAGCAGAGAGTGGGGATACAAATGTCCTTCTCAGGATGGCAGCCAGTGACAAGTGGTGTTCCACAAGGATCAGTGTTGAGATCACAACTTTTCACTTTGTATATTAATGATCTGGATGAAGGAACTGAGGGCATTCTGACTAGGTTTGCAGGCAATACAAAGATAGGTAGAGGGACAGGTAGCATTGAAGAGGTGGGGAGGCTGCAGAAGGATTTGGAGAAAGTGAGGACTGCGGATGCTCGAAATCAGAGCTGAAAAATGTGTTGCTGGAAAAGCGACGCAGGTCAGGCAGCTTCAAGGAGCAGGAGAATTGATGTTTCGGGCATAAGTCCTTCTTCAGGAATGAGGAGGGTGTACCAAGCAGGCTAAGATAAAAGGTAGGGAGGAGGGACTTGGGGGACGGGCGTTGGGAATGCGATAGGTGGAAGGAGGTTAAGGTGAGGGTGATAGGCTGGAGAGGAGTTGGGGGCGGAGAGGTCAGGAAGAAGATTGCAGGTCAAGAAAGCAGTGCTAAGTCCGAGGGTTGGGACTGAGATAAGATGGGGGGAGGGCAAATGAGGAAGCTGGAGAGAAATCTGCATTCATCCTCACCTTAACCTCCTTCCACCTATCGCATTCCCAACCTGCTTGGCACACCTTCCTCATTCCTGAAGAAGGGCTTATGCCCGAAACGTCGATTCTCCTGCTCCTTGGATGCTGCCTGACCTGCAGAAGGATTTGGACAGGTTAGGAGAATGGGCAAAGAAGTGGCAGGTGGAGTACAATGTGGGAAAGTGTGAGGTCATGTACATTGGTAGGAACAATAGAGGCATAGACTATCTTCTAAATGGGGAGAAATTTCAGAAGTTTAAAGTGCAAAGAGACTTGGGAGTTCTAGTCCAGGATTGTCTCAAGGTAAACTTGCAGGTTGAGTCAGTAGTTAGGAAGGCAAATGAAATGATGGCATTTATTTTGAAAGGAATTGAATTTAATGCCACTGATGTACTTCTGAGGGTCTATAAGGCCACATTGTGCTCAGTGTTGGACCCCATGTCTCAGGAAGGACGTTACTAGACTGGAGCATTTTCGGATGAGGTTCACGAGAATGGTATCGGGAATGAAAAGCTTGACATGTAAGGCACGCTTGAGGACTCTGGGTTTATATTCGCTAGAGTTTAGAAGGATGAGGGGGTGTCTAATAGAAACATGCAGAATACTGAATAACTTGGTTGGAGTAAATGTTGGGAAGATGTTTCCATTGGTAGGGACCGGGACCCGATGGCATTGCCTGAGAGGAAAGGGAAGACCTTTTAGAGCAGAGATAAGGAGAAACGTCTTCAGCCAAAGAGTGGCGCATCAATGGAATTCATTGCCACAGAAGGCTGTGGAGGCCAGGCCATTGAGTATATTTAAGACTGAGATAGATAGGTTCTTGAGTATCAAGGGGATCAAGAGTAATGGGGAGAAAGCAGGAGAATGGGATTGAGAAACTTGCCAGCCATGATTGAATGGCGGAGCAGACTCGATGGGCTAACTTCTGCTCCTGTGTCTCATGGATCTTATCCAACCCTGCTCTACAGCAGAACCAGTTGTGGTGTCAGACGCCTGGCTGCTACCGTTTTATTCCTCTGAGAGGCTATTCCCCCTAACAGTATCCAAAACAGTATACCTATTAGAGAGGGGAATAGCCACAGGAGACTCTGGCACTATCTGCCTGCCTCTCCTGGTGCTCACCCATTTATCTGACTGAAGCTGTGGTGTGACGACCTCCCCGTATCTAGTGTCTCTCACTCTTTATTCTCCCTGTAAGCTCCTCAGTATATCCAACTGCTGCTCTAGCAGAACAACATGATCTATGAGGAGCTGCAGCTGGTAACATTTCCTGCAGACATAGTCGTCAGGGATACTAAACTGCTCCCTGATCTTCCACATTTGGCAGGAGAAGCATACCACTCCCCCAAGTGTAATCGCTGCTCCTTTACACTGAGAATGATTAAAGAATCGTACCTTGCTGAAGCCCAGTATTCACTTAAGCCCGCACTTATACCAACTAGCAGCACTATCTGATTAGTTAAATTACAATGCAATCCTTACAAACAGGTAAGGGAAGGACTTATACAGTAAATACTAGGACCCTGGGGAGTGTTGCCCAACAAAGAGGCACCTAGGGGTGCAGATGCATAATTCCTTGATAGTGGAGTCAGAGATATTCAGGGTGGAGAAGGCATTTGTTTTTCTTGCCTTCTGTTATGAAGTTGAAGGTGTGTACTGTACCTTTAACAGTGAGTGAATGCTGTTTTGCACTGAGCACTTACAAACACCTGTCATATGACTAACTAGCAGGCTCAGAGTGTACTAGAAAATTGAAAATATGTAACACTTGGCTGTGAAATAGATACTTGAATTGGTTGCTGTTTTGAACAATTCAAATGTAACCATCATTTTGAATTATGCCCCAGGATACTAAAACCCAACCAAGCTTGAATGTTTGCCAACCTCGAACACGGAAATGATCCGATGTTAGGGAGGTATAAAAAGGCAAGCGGTTTGAAAGTCAGACAAAGCAACTGCCATTTGAAACATTCTGTACCAAAGGTACCTTTTCATACAAACATCTTCACAGTAAAAGGAAAGAAGATAACCCAGAGAGATCTTCAGCCAGAAGAAGAAAGACACCAAAGACAATAGCCGTTTTGAAATGAAGTTGATGTAATTTTAATAAGTGTTTTATTGGAACAGTATATTGTTATAGAGTTGGAGGTGGGTAATAAGCAGACAAGAGAAAGGGAGGTTTAGAGTTGTAAAGAGTTGTTTAATGTTCACTTTTAGAATAAATTGATATTATTTTCTTTAGATAGTGGAATTTGGGAGTTCTCTGTCAGTCATACTTGAAACAGATTACGAGGCGAGGTGAGCTTTTCTGGGTATTGGGTTTAATTGACAAAAGAATTTATTGCCATATCGTCACAGTTTGGGGGCTCAGGTCCGTGATTTAGGTAGGTTTCGATAGATCCAGTCTGAGATTTGGACAGATTTGAACAGATTTGGGGAACAAAAGATCCCAGTAGATTTAAATACTTGCCAATTAGTGTCCTAAATCATTTAATAAAACATAGGTGAGACAATTTGTTTAATTTTGGTGGCTTGTGGTTGGTTAAATTAAATGTGAGGGAAATGGCTCTTAAGATTGCTAAAGAGGTTCTGGGATTTGAAGATGCTTCCCAAATTTGCCAAAAAAGGTTAGAAAGACAAAAGAAGGACATACTTTTAGAATTGGGTTTCGCCAGGGACAAAAGGAAAGCTGAAATTGTAGTGGAGTTGGTCAAGAACTTAGATGTTCTTGAGAAACAGACAAGCGCAGTAAAGTTAGAAAAACTTAAATTGCAATAGAGGCAAATGGAGTTAAAAAATAAAGGAAGAGAGAGAAGAAAGAGTAAGGAAAAAGAAAGTGAGAGAAGGTTATTAGCTGATCAAAGAGAAAAGAAAGCGAGAGAGAAAGGGAAAGAGCGTTTGAACTTCAGAAGTTGCGAATTAGTCAGGAAAGTTCAAGCTACCAGGATAGAAATGAAGAGAGAAGGTAGTGATGTAAAATATGTTCAAACATTGCCACATTTTGATGAGAAAGATGTCAAAGCCTTCTTTATTTCATTTGCAAAATGGCTAGGTGGATGGAGTGGTCAGAGAACTTGTGGGTAATGCTAGTTTAGACTAAGCTGGCAGGCAGGGCTAGTGAGGTATATGCAGTGCTGTCAGATGAGGGGTCAAGAGATTATTGTCAAGAAGGGCCAAACAGGCTATTTTGAGTGCTTGTGAATTGGTACCAGAAGCATAAAGACGGTGGTTCAGAAACTTAAAGAAGAAACCAAGTTGAGTCTGAAAGAATTAAACATTGTAATTTTGATAGGTGGGTGCAGGCCTTAAAAATAACTAAGGCCCATGAAACTCTGAGAGAGGTTATTCTGCTGGAGCTGTTTAAAAACTCACTTCCAGTGATTAAAAGAATTCATGAAGATGAACAGAAAGTTAAAGAAGTGAGAAGAACAGCAGAGATAGCAGATGAATATACATTGATGCGTCAGGCAAAGTTTAGGTTCTGGCAAAAATTGCATCCTGTGAGGGATGGAAATTGGGAGAAGGGGGAGATGCTACACTACAAAACAAACATTAGAGCACCCCGGTAATAGTTCACCACAGGTGAAAAAAGAAGCCAAAAAGGGTAAAAAGGAGGTGAAAGGTTTCAGGTGTTTCCACTGTGTTAAAGTGTGACATGTAAAGTCACACTGCTGTTCGTTAAAGAAAGGCACTGCGGGAAAAGATGTGGTAAAAGAGGCTAAGCATTAGTGAAAGTAGTAAAGGAAACCCCAGGAAAAGTTGAGGAACTGCAGAAGAGTGCACAGTATAGGCAGGGACTGGGTATTGAATTAGTGTCTGATCTCTATAAAGACTTCGCCTTTGTGGGTAAAGTTTACTCCGAGAGAATAGGGGAAGAGGGAAAGATGTTAGAATTTTGAGAGACATAGGATCTAACCAGTCTCTGATGGTAAGAGATTAATGTATTTGCACTCTTTCTGACCTGTTAGTGTGGTAATTTGTGGGATAGATGGACAGAAATTTAGCGTTCCCCTATGTAAGAACAGTTGGAGTGCCAAATCAAGTCTGTGAAGTAATAGTGGGAGTAACTGACAGTGTGTGTCAGTTCTAGGAATACAATTTGTTCTTGGGAACAATTTAGCGGGATCCAAGGTGAAAGTAACATCCGTTGTTGTGGAGAAGCCAAATGAAGACCAGGGAACTGAGGAGTTAAAACAAAAATACCCTGGAATTTTTCCAGATGTGTAGTAACAAGATCCCACTATCATATGTCACAGCAAGAAGCAAAAACTACAGAGAAAGATGAAGGAGTTGAGGTTCAGTTAGCAGTCATCCTGTTTGATATAATGCTGTAGGAAAAACCTGAACAGGCAGACGGTGTGTTTAGTCCTGAAAGGCTAATGGACGTACAACAGAAAGATGAGACAATAAAAGACACATATATTGATGCATACTCAGAAAAGGAATCAGAATGTATTCTTGAGGGTTATTATCTTAAATATAGATTCCTAAGATGAAAATAGAGGTAATGGCAGGTTAGTGCAGAAGAGAAATGGGTGGAAGGGCACCAGATTGTGTTGCCGGTATCATACAGATAGGAGGAATTGCGGGTAGCACATGAACTACCAGTAGGAGGTGAACATAAGAGGTATACTTAGTAAGTTTGCAGATGACACCAAATTGGAGGTGTGGTGGACAGTGAAGAAGGTCACCTCAGATTACAACAGAATCTTGATCAGATGGGCCGAGGAACAGCAGATGGAATTTAATTTAGATAAATGCGAGGTGCTGCATTTTGGGAAAGCAAATCTTAACAGGACTTATACACTTAATGGTAAGGTCCTAGGGAACGTTGCTGAATAAAGAGACCTTGGAGTGCAGGTTCATAGCTCCTTGAAAGTAGAGTCACAGATAGACAGGATAGTAAAGAAGGCGTTTGGTATACTTTCCTTTATTGGTCAGATTATTGAACACAGGAGTTGGGACAGGACGTTGCAGTTGTACAGGACATTGGTTAGGCTACATTTGGAATATTACGTGCAATTCTAGTCTCCTTCCTATCGGAATGATGTTGTGAAACTTGAAAAGGTTCAGAAACGATTTACAAGGGTGTTGCCAGGGCTGGAGGATTTGAGCTATAGGGAGAGGCTAAATAGGCTGGAGCTGTTTTCCCTGGAACATCAGAAGATGAGGGGTGACCTTATAGAAGTTTATAAAATCATGAAGGGCATAAATAGTACAAATAGACTTGGTCTTTTCCCTGGGGTGGGGGAGTCCATAACTAAAGGACATAGGTTTAAGGTGAGAGGGGAAAGATATAAAAGAGACCTAAGGGGTAACTTCTTCACACACAAGGTGGTAAAGAAGGTGAGCTGCCAGAGGGAAGTGGTGGAGGCTAGTACAATTGCAACATTTAAAAGGTATCTGGATGGGTCTATGAATAGGGAGGGGTTGAGAGGGATATGGGGCAGGTGCTGGCAGGTGGGACTAGGTTGGGTTTGGATATATGGTCAGCATGGACGAGTTGGACCAAAGGATCTGTTTCCATGCTGTACATCTCTATGACTCCCAGTGTGAGGAAGTCTCAGGCTAAGGTACTGCACAGGATGTGGTTAAATTTTGCCGTACATGTCATATATGCCAAATGGCCAGTAAGACAGAGGCTGTAATAAAACCAGTTCCTTTGTTGCCAATTCCTGCACTTAAAGAATCTTTAATGCGGGTAATGATCGATTATGTAGGTCCCTTCCCAAAAATTAAAAGTGAGAACCAGTACTTGCAAACCATAATGGATATGTGTACTAGATTTCCAGAGGTAATTCCATTACAGCGTATTAACACACAAAGGGTGGTAAATGAGTTAGTAGCTTTCTTCATGCTGTATGGGCTACCGAGAGAGATTTCAGTCAGACCAAGGGTTTAATTTTACTGCTAGGCTGTTTAAGGAAGTCACGAATATATTAGGCATACAGCACTTTAAATCAAGTGCATATCATCCTGAATTCCAGGGAGCTTTGGAAAGGTGGCATCACATGTTAAGACCATGTTAAGAGTGTACTGTCAGGATTACCCGAATGATTGGGAAAAAGGTAACCCATTCGTATTGTTTGCCATAAGAGATGCCCAAACAAATGTACTCAGTTTACTCCCTTTGAGCTACTATTCGGACATGAAGTGAGAGGGCCTTTGAAATTAATTAAAAAGAAATTGACAGGACCGCAGTCCTCCCTTGTCCCCACTCCCCTCCCCTCTCCCCCCTCTCCCATCTCTCCCATCCCTCCCCTCCCTTATTTCCCAATCCCATCATTACCTGAGCCACATGTTCTCTCTCCCATCTTCTCATTCTCCCCTCCACCCAGCTCCTCATTCCCTAAGTTCCCACCCTCTTTTCTTGTTCCCTCCCCTCCCTAGTTACTCCATCAACTCCTCATGTTCCCCTGCCCTACTCCCCTCATTCTCTCTACTCTCCATTTCCTCTCCTACACCCCTCGTTCCTTCTCCTCCCATCCTTAACTCCCTCATTGTCACTCTCATTCCCTTTCCCTCCCTCAGCCCCTTATTTGCCCATCCCCTCATTCCACCTTCCCCCAGCCCCTTATTCCCTCCTCTACTCTCCATTCCTTCCCCTCTCACTGTTGTCTTCACTCCTCCATTTCCTTCTCCTCCCATCCCCTCATTACTTCCACCTAGCCCCACCTTCCCTCCCTACCCTCCAGTCCCTCATTCCTCCCTGTTTCCTATTGTTCCCTCCACCCTCCCTTCCCTCCCTACCCCTCTTTTCCTCCATCTTTCCTTCCCTGCCTCCCTGCTCCCAACCCACCTTTTGCTCACCCCAGCTTTCTTCCTTCCTCCATCCTTATTTCCCACATCCTCCACCCCTTCCCCAACCCCCCCACTCTCCCACCCGCATGGTTTCCTCCAGGTACTCCGGTGTCCTCCCAGAGATGTTCAGGTTAGGTGAATTGGGCAAGTAAATTGTCCATAGTGTCCAAGATGTGCAAGCTAGGTGGGATAGCCATGGAAAATGCAGGGTTAGATAGATGGGATGGGTCTTCATGGGATGCTGCTCAGAATGTCAGTGTCAACTTGATGGGCTGAATGGCCTGCTTCCACTCTGTAGGAATTTTGTGATTCAAATTTGGATTTGAATCAAGTCATTAATAAATAAGAAATAAGAAATAAATAAGCCATTAGAAATTGAGGCTCTAACACAGATCCTTGTTGGACACACTAGTCGCATTTTGCCAATTTGAATACCTATCCATTATCCCTACTTTCTGTTGTCTGTTTCTGAACCAATTCTATTGCCATGTTAGTAATTTGACTAACATTACTAGTTCCGTGGACTTCTACCTTAGTCTTTTATGTTGGATTTTATCAAATGCCTTCTGGAAATCCATATAAGCAATAACCATAGACATTCCCCTGTCCACTATCTTAGTTACATCTTCAAAGAAGTCAGTGAGGTCTGTCAGGCAACTGTCATGAATCATGCTCGCAGGCTAGCTTTTTCTGAGTAACTTAAAAAAACTCAGTGTTCTGTTACAATATCCTTGATTATAGACTCGTAACAATTTCCCTACCAGAGATTTGATTCTGTGGTAACCCTCTTTCACCCTTTTTATAAGAGTGAAATGCTATTTTCCAATCCAGAGGGGCAACTCCTTTATTTAAGGAATTCTGAAAGATTATAGAGCATATACAATAGATTTCCCAACTTCCATTAACACCCTCCTGTGGAAACTGTCAGGTCCTGAGGATTTGTCACTCTTGAATTCCATTAATTTCCTCAATACCAGTGTTAATGTTAATTTTATTCAGTCCTTGTCTTCAATCCACAATTAATTTCCTTGGGACAGCATACAAAAGGAAAAGCAAATATAATTTATATAAATAACTTGGATAAAGAGATCAAAAATACGTGTTAAATTTGGTGATGACACAGAGACAGAAAAGTAAACTGATGATGACATGAGGAAATTACAAACGTTTACACGTTGAGTGATTCAATGTAAAAGTGGCAAGTTATGCTTAAGTTATACAAGGATCAGGCATTTTGAGCTCTGTGTATAGTACTAATGTCCTTACTTGAAGAAAATAATAAATGCACTGGAAGTAGTTCGGAGAAGATTTAGTAGACTAATACTGAGAATGGAGGGGACACTCTCTTATGAGGAAATGGAGAACAGACTAAGCTTGCATACGCTGGAGTTTAGGAACTGAAGACTCCTCAGTTTTCTCTACAGGATGGATGTGGAAAAGATGATTCCTCTTATGGATAATCTAGAACCAAGACTCACCGTTGACGAATAAGTGGTTGCCATTTAAGACAGGAATGAGTAGAATTCTTTTTTTTGTCTCAATGAGGATCTTGAGATTTTGGAAATCTCTTTCAGAAAAGAAGAATTTCAGTCAAAGGCAGATACATTCTCAACAAGCAAAGGGATGAAAGTTGTCAGTGATAGGCCAGAGCGTAAAGTAATCAGATTAGTTATGATCTTAGTGAATGTTGAGATCAGTTCAATCATAGCCTACCCCTGCTCCCAATTTGTATGTTCATTTGTAGCTCATTTTCAGATTCTTCCTGTGGAAAAATGGTTCAGAATCTCAAAGCATGATATACTGCAGTCACTCCCCCTCAAGTTGTAAATGGTATCAGATAAAAGAAGGCCCCACCCAGAACTGCATGTTGGAAACCAGCATGGAGTGAATTTCAAGGACACTTGCTGTCAACCTGCATTAATTTGTTCACAAATGAATGAATCCAGTGACTGATGCATAAGCAGGCATATTTCACCTTCTTTCTGACTGATTGAATGGCACCAGCATCATAGAATCCTGACACTGCGGAAGTATGCTGTTCAGCGCCCACTCCGAAGAGCATCCACTTAGACCCATCAACCCCCATAACAATGCAATTACATGGCTAATTTACCTAACCTACATATCACTGGACACTATGGGCAATTTACCATGGCCAGTCCACCTAATCTGCGCATCTTTGGACTGTGGGGATAAACCAGAGCACCCGGAGGAAACCCGCACAGACACAGGGTGATCATACAAACTCCACACGGACTGGACTTGAACCCTGGCACTGTGAGGAAACAGTGCTAACCACTGTGCAACGAGTTGTATTTTCCAAAGTACAGAGTTGCTGTGGCGGTGGACACTGTTGAACCTTGTCATAGTTAAAAATCAACAACACCAGGTTATAGTCCGACAGGTTTAATTGGAAGCACTACCACCTGATGTAGGAGCAGCGCTACAAAAGCTAGTGCTTCCAATTAAACCTGTCGGACTATAACCTGGTGTTGTGTGATTTTTAACTTTGTACACCCCAGTCCAACACCGGCATCTCCATGCGCAGGTTGTCATCACATTGTGGTACCACATTGTGGTACACATAGGGAAGTGAAGGTGACATAGTTGTAATGTCACTGAATTAGTAATCCCAAAGTCCAGGCAGAGATTGAAAGTTCTTTTTGCAATTTGTGTGACCAGTTAACTTTAAGTGGCTGTATCACTTTTCATTTTTCCTACAATTTGATATTTGCTGCCCTAAAAATAAATCTGAATGTATGAAAATGGTCAACCATAGGGAGTTCCATAAAGTTGGCACTGGGCCTGGAAAATTTCCCTGATACTTTTTTTTTTACTTGAAGATCACTTTGCAGAGTATCAGATTTTGAAACAAAATTGGATACTTTGTTACCTGACTGGTCCTGTTTATCTCAGAAATGTCTATTTACATAATAAACAGTGCAATCAACCATGGGTCTTTCATCCTACTTACGTTTGACACTTCAGATCTTGGAAGATAGCTGAGGTACCTGCTTTTATTTTTTTTAACAAGCTGTTTATGCATTCTAAAATAGGAACATTTAGTTTACTTTCTAACTTCTTGGTGAACATACATTGGTATATACTTTTCCTTTTAAGAACTTTGGCGATATGTCAAAATTAAAGAATAAAGAAAAAACTGTGTGCAATTTATCTGATTACAGTGAAGAGTTGGAATATGCAGGTTGTTTGAAATGTATAAATCTCACTGTAGAAGTGCACAATTGCTATGGAGTAATATGTCACCTGTGGAGAATTGATTGAACAAGTTGGATATTGACACTGATAATTTCATGCAGGTGGGCTCTTGTGTCATAGTGGTAGTGTCCCTACCATAGGACCAAGGAACCCAGGTTCAAGTCCCACCAGCTCCAGAGGTAAGAGCAAGTTGATTAGAAAATATCTATTTATCAAAGTCTGAACACTACCCCCATCTTGCTCCCTCTCGGGCATCTTTGTATCCCATAAGACCATCAGACAACAATGCAGATTTAAGAGATGGATGAAAGGAGACACCTCCTCCCCCCAATTTGCCCATCTTGTCCTCAGTAACTGCAACAAGAATAATTGAGGATTTAACAGAAAAATAATCTGAAATAAAAGATATCAGGATTAAGAGAGAGCATTTCCTTGGCATAAGGAATCATTGTAATGATTTTACAGTTTAAAACCTGGCTGTGTCAGCATTTTCATTGACTGCATGGAATATTCTTTCCTGTTCCATACTAAATAGTTTACTTTGGGTTCATTTCTTTCCTGCTGAACAACAGTTGTAATGTTTATTATGGAACAATGCATAATGGAAATACAATTTATAAAATGTTCCAAGTCACTTGTCATTAAATAAACAATCCAGGTTAAGACTGGAGCATTGAATATTTAATTATATTTGACATTCCCATTCTGATTAAGCACTGAATTGAAGTATGGTATTATCACTCTTGTGATTTTAAAACAATATTTTTGTAATTTAGGACTATAGAACCATAGCCCTGCAGCCCATAGCACTGCAGGTGCAGACCGGATATTTTTAGGAAAGAAATGGACAGCACAGGAACAGTCCATTTGGCCCATGATGTTGTGCCGAACATGACACCAAATTCAACTATTCCCTTCTGCCTGAACTTGGTCCATATTCCTCCATTCCTTGCATATTCATTGCTTACCTAAAAGTCCCTTGAAAGCCCCTATCATATCTCTCACCACCCCATCCCCAAAAAAAAAACTATCCCTGGCAGCTTGTTCAAGACTCCTACCACTTTGTGTCAAAAAACTTGATCCTCACATTTCCTTTGAACTTTCCCCCCCTCACCTTAAACGTATGTCCCCTAGTATTAGACATTTCAACTGGGTAAAAGATTCTGACCTTCAAACATTCCTTTCCAGGATTTCGTAATTGTATAGATTTCTATCAAGTCTCCCCTCTTCTTCTGCTGCTCCAGAAGAAAACAATCCGAGTTTTTCTAGCCTTTCCTTATAGCTTGTACCCTCTAATCCTGGTAAACCTCTTCTGCACGTTCTCCAAAGCCTGCACATCTGTCTGATAATGTGACGACCAGAATTGAACGCAGTACTCTAAGTGTGGCAAAACTAAAGTTCTTATGAAGCTGCAATATGACATCCTGACTCTTGTACTCAATTCCCCGACCAATAAAAGCATGCATACCAATTGGCTTGTTACCACCCTATCTACTTGCATAGCCACTTTCAGGGATCTGTGAACTTCAATCCCAAGATCCCTCTGTACATCAATGCTGCTCTTAACTGTATACTTTTCCTTAACATTTGATCTCCCACTTACCCAGTGATCACCTCACACTTACCCAGATTAAACTCCATCTGCCATTTCTCTGCCCATGTCTACAACTGATCTAAATCCCAGTGTATCCTTTGACCGAGTTAAATGCTATCCACAACTCCACCGATCTTTGTATTGTCTGCAAACTTAGTAAACCACCCATCTACATTTTCATCCAAGTCATTTATATATTTCACAAATCGCAGAGGTCCCAGTACAGATCCCTGTGGAACCAGTATTCACAGACCTAGAACCAGAAAAACGCCCTTCCACCACTACCCTCTGCCTTCTATGGGTAAGCCAATTCTGAATCCCTGCAGCTAGGTCACCGTGGATCCCATGCATCTTAATCTTTTGGATGTACCTACCATGAGGGACCTTGTCAAAAGCCTTACTAAAATCCATGTAGGCAATATTCATTTGTTTCACCCTCATCAGTCACCTTTGTTACCACATCAAAAAATTCAATCAAGTTAGTAAGATGTGACCTTTGCCTGCATAAAACCATGCTTTTCTAAATGCACATAAATCCTATCCCTAAGAATTCTCTCTAATTGCTTCCCATCCACCAATATGAGAGTCACCTGTCTATAGTTTCCTGGGTTACCCAATTTCCCTTCTTGAACTCGCCAGTCCTATGGAACCTCTCCAGTGACTAACTCTCTCTTCTCTTGCCTCTCTCAATAATCTGGGAAGATACTATCAGGCCCTGGGGTCTTATCCACCTTAATGCTCTCCAACACCATTTCTTTCTTGATCTCATAATGCCCTCAAAACTTTGAAAACATTTCAGGTCTCTGGCTCCACCACTAACTCAGGCAGTGAATTCCAGACACCCACTATCCTCCATGTAAAAAATTATTTCCTTACTTCCTCTCAAATACTTTAATACTTTCCAAATCATCCAAATCATTAGTGTATAAAACAAATAGCAGGGATCCCAACACTGAACCCTGTGGAACACCACTTAAAAAATCGATTTGCAAAGGCAGCCATCACCCATTACCCTTTGTTTTCTGTTACTAAGTCAACTTTGGATCCAATTCAACACATTATCCTGTACCCCATGGGTTTTTTTTTGACCAGTCTGCCATGTGGGACCTGTTCAAATACCTTGCTAAGATCTATGTAGACAACATCTAATGCGCTATTCTTACTGATTCTCCTTGTCACTTCCTCAATGAATTCAGATTTGTAATACATGATCTTCCCTTCATAAACATGCTGACTACTCCTGACTAGCCCATGCTTTCTAAGTTACAATTTATCCAATTTCTCAGGATTAATTCTAACAATTTAGCAACCACCAAAGTAAGAATAACTGGTCTACAATTGTTTGGCATTTCCTTTTTACTGTTTTAAACAATGGAACTACATTTGTATTCCACCAGTCCTGCATCACCTCCCTGTGTCGAGTGAAGGTTGGAAATTAATCCTAAGAGCATCTGCTATTTTCTCTCTGACTTCCTTCAACATCCTGGAGAGCAATGCATTCAGTTTTGCAACTTATCCACTTACAAGGATTCCAACTCCTCTAACACTTGCTTTATACATATGATTATTTTTATCCAATATGTCACACTGCTCCTCTTGGATTACTATATCCACATTATCCCTTAACTTTGTGAATATAGAGTCATAGAGATGTACAGCACAGAAACAGACTCTTCGGTCCAACACGTTCATGCTGACCAGATATCCCAACCCAATTTAGCATGGAGACAAAAAATTAATTTAAAATTGTTCCCATATCCTTTGCATCTTCACACAAGTTCTCTTCTTCATCACTTATAAGTTCCACTTTTCCTAAACTATTATTTTGCTCTTTATACACTGGGAAAGCATCTTTGGGTTTTCCTTTTATCTTGTTTGCTATCTTATTTTTCATGGCACCTCTGATTTCCTGATTTATTTTCTTAGTTGACCCCTGCACTTTCTGTGCTTCTCTAGGATATCCATAATGTTGATATCAAGAATGACTGTCATATAAGCTTTCTTTTTCTATTTAACTTTCTCCTGTATTTTTCTAAACAGCCATGCAAGGGGGTGTCTATATTTGGCAATACCATTCTTATTTCTGGAGAGGAGTTGCCTGCTTTGTACCATAAGGGTCTCACTTTTTACTGCTTTCTACTGGTTTAACACTTATTAATCATTTAGCAGTCCAGGCCATCTTAGTTAAATCACTTCTCAGTTTTATAAAATTTGCTTTCCCCAAGTTAAAAGTGTGCGGCACGGTGGCACAGTGGTTAGCACTGCTGCCTCACAGCGCCGGAGATCCGGGTTCAATTCCCGCCTCAGGCGACTGACTGTGTGGAGTTTGCACATTCTCCTCGTATCTGCGTGGGTTTCCTCTGGGTGCTCCGGTTTCCTCCCACAGTCCAAAGATGTGCAGGTCAGGTGAATTGGCCATGCTAAATTGCCCGTAGTGTTAGGTAAGGGGTAGATGTAGATGTAGGGGTATGGGTGGGTTACGCTTCGGCGGGGCGGTGTGGACTTGTTGGGCCGAGGGGCCTGTTTCCACACTGTAAGTAATCTAATCTAATCTAATTTATCTCTGTCCTTTTCCATAATGATACTAAATCTAACAGAATTGTGGTTGATATCTCCAAAATGGTTGCCCAGTTTTTAAAATTCATTTCTGGGGTGTGGGCGTCATTTATTGGTCTTCCCTAGTTGCCTTTGATAAGATCATGGTGGTGAGCTGCCTACTTGAACCGCTGCAATCCATCAACTGTGGATTGACCCACAATGCCATTAGGGAGGGAAATCCAGGAGTTTGACTCAGTGACAGTGAAGGAACGGTGAAATATTTTCCAAGTAGTGATGGTGAGTGGCTTGGAAGGGAGCTTGAAGGTGATGTTGTTCCCATATATCTGCTACCTTTGTTCTTCTAGATGGAAGTGGTCATGGATTTAAAAGGTGCTATCTCTGGATATTTGGTGAATTTCTGCAATATATCTTGTAGATAGTGCCCTGCTGCTACTGAGCATCATTGGTGGAGGGAGAGGATGCTTGTGTCTGTTGTGCCAATCAAGTGGGCTCCTTTGCCGTGGATGGTCTCAAGCTTCTTGAATATAGTTGGAGTAGCACTCATCCAGGCAAGAGGGGAGTGTTCCAGACTTGTTCCTTGGAGATGGTGGACTGGTGTTTGGGGAGTCAGAAGGTGAGTTAATTTCTGCAGTATTCCTCGCATATGACCTGCTCTTATAACCACCGTGTTTATGTGGTGAGTCCAGTGGAGTTACTGGTCACTGATAGCTCCCAGGATGTTGATAGTGGGGGATTTAATAATGGTAGCATCACTGAATGTCAAGGGGTTATGGTTAGATTGTCTCTTATTGGTGATGGTCATAGCCTGGCATTTGTGTGATGCAAATATTACCTGCCACTTGTCAGCCCAAGCCTGGATATTTTTCCGATCTTGTTGCATTTGAACATGGACTGCTTCAGTGTCTAAGGAGTCACAAATGATGCTGAACACTGTGTAATCATTGGCAAACATCCCCGCTTCTGACCTTATGATGGAGCAAGGTCATTTATGTAGCAGCTGAAGATGGATGGGCCTAAGATACTACCCTGATGAACTCCTGCAGAGATGTCCTGGAACTGAGATGTCTGGCCTCCAACAACGAATGACCATCTTCCTATGTGTCAGGTATGACTCCAACCATCGAAGTGTTTGCCCCTGATACCCATTGATTCCAGTTTTGCTAGTCCTTTGTGATGCCACGGGTCAGGAAATGAGTGGCCCTAGCAGAATTCAGCAAGTTATTGCTGAGCAGATGCTCTTGATAACGGTACTGATGTCACCTTCCATCATTTTACTAATGATTGAGAGTAGACTGATGGAGTGGTAATTAGTTGGGTTGGATTTGTTCTGCTTTTCATGTATAGGGCATGACTTGGCAATTTACCACATTTTCGGGTAGATGCTAGTGTTGTAACTCTACTGGAACAGCTTGGCTAGGTGAGTGACAAGTTCTGGAGCACAAGTCTTCAGCACTATTGCTGGAATATTGCCAGGGCCCATAGCCTTTGCAGTATCCAGTATCTCCAACATTTTCTTGATGTCATGTGGAGTGAATCAAATTGGCTGAATCTGTGATGCAGGAGGAAGCCAAGATGGATCATCCACTTGGCACTTCTGGCTGAAGATTGCTGCGAAAGATTCAGCCTTAACCTTTGCACTGATGTGCTGGGCTCTTCCATCATTAAGGATGGAAATATTTGTGAAGCCTCCTCCTCCAATGAGTTGTTTTATTGTCCACTACCATTCACAATTGTATGTGGCAGGACTGCAGATCTTAGATCTGATAAGATTGCTTTGTTCTGTCTCTCACTTGCTGCCTGTGCTGTCTGGCATGGAAGTGGTCCTGTTTGGTGGTTTCACCAGGTTGACCTCATCTTCAGGTATGCCTGGTGCTGCTCATGGCACACCCTCCTGCACTCTTCATTGAACCAAAGTTTAATCCCCTGGCTAAATGGCAATGGTTGAGTGAGGATATGTCTGGCCATGAGGTCACAGATTGTGCAGGAATACATTCTGCTGCTGTTGATGGATCACAGTGCCTCATGGCTGCTCAGTCTTGAGTTGCAAGCTCTGTTCAAAATTTGTCCTATTTAGTATGGTGACAGTGTCACACAATACGATGAAGGTTATTCTCAATGTGAAGACGCTATGTTTGTTGAGACCTGACCAGCTCAATCAGTGGTTCTGCTGCTGAGCTACTCTTGGTGGTGAACATTGAAATCCAATCCCTCTCCCCCTCCCATCCCATGTACATTTTTTGTCCTTGCCATCCTCAATATTTCCTCTAAGTTTTATTCAACATGGTGAAGTACTAATCATCAGCCGAGGAAGGAAGGTACGTGGTAATCAGGAGGAGGTTTCCTTGTTCATGTTTAACCTGAAGCCATAAGCTTTCATGAGGCCCAGAGTCAATGTTGAGGACTCACAGGGCAACTCCCTTCCGAATGTACACCACCGTTCCCCCACCTCTGCTGGGTCTCTCCTGACAATGAGACCAGATTGGGGTATCTGGGGATGGTGATTGTCCGTAAATTGTGATTCTATGAGTATGACAATGTCGGACTGTTAATTGGCTAGTCTATGAGACAGCTCTCCCAATTTTTGCACTAGCCCCCAGATATTAGTAAGGAGGACTTTGCCAGGTTGTCTGCCATTATCTATTTCTGTACCTAGGTCGATGTCAGGTAATCTGTCCAATTTCACTTCTTTGAGACTTCATAGCAGTTGGCACAACTCTTTCTTTTGTGTTTCTTCTAACTAGAGCAACAGAGGCCTGTGCAGTATTCAGCTAGAAAATAATAAATAGCACAAGAAAAAAATAGACCTAATTAATCTTTTACTCCATGTTTTAACGGCTGCTCCATAGCGCAAATATGCAACATTTATATCATCACCTAACCAACAGAAATTCAAATTCCATGCAAGACAGAAACTAATGTGCTTGGCAGTTGAAACAAGAGCCAGTATCCCTGACCTGGACTGGGTTTATCACCTGGTCTGCCCCACCTTTTGCTCTGTAAGCACAAACATGATGTGAATGTTTGCATAAAGCATGAATTTGCATCATTAATTTCAAATGTACAGTTTATACTTCAAAGTTCTTCTCAGTCTGACCTAGAAGTTTGCATTCTATGATATATGAAGTTCACTTTTTAGTTTCCATTTGTTATCTTAAAACTGTGTTGTCCTGGACACTGTTCTGCAGGTATTTGTTTAGGCAGTATTATAGATCCATTACCATGCAGTGCCAAAGGCAACTCTCCTTATAAAAGTAAGATATGTGAATTTACCAGCTGGCATAACTAATCATTGAATTGCTAAGTCTAAGTATGATGTAGAGGAAAATTAATAATGTAATGAATTGAAATATATGACTTCCACTGCTAAGGATGTTGAGCTTTGAAGAGCTCTCTTTAACAGCTACTAAACTATAGGATTTTCTCTGTTGGCAGCAAAGTAAATTCTATTTCATCCATACAGTACCTAGATAATATTATACAGTATATCACTGGAGGAGTTCATGAAAAGAACTGATGGTGCAGTCACAGAGAACATTGAGGATAATCAAAGATTCCCTCTTATTATGCATTCAGCATTCAGCAACAGATAGCTCTTACTTTCACATTGTTGCTGTTACTTTGGCAAACTCAGGTAATAAAGATATCATGTGTGCATTGGAAAGATGTTGCAATACAAACAGGTATACATTGACCAAGATTTCTGTCATTGCGGTGGGAAGTGAAAAATCTCGTCAACAGACCTGTCTCCAGACAGACAACCTCCGCACACATAATGTTTGTTTGAGGATAGATGTGGGCTGCGATTGAGATGAGCCAGGTCGGTGTACAGGCAATTTGGAGGTAATGACACAGGCAAGCAAAAGTTTGAGGCCGGCTAATTAGAAGGCACACCTTAGTTTAGACTTTCTTTGGCTCTCTAAGCCTCACGTTTTCCACCTGCAAACCTCCATGACTCTTATTACTATTTATCCACAAGGGCCAGACATCACGACCCATGTGGAGATACAGAGAATGAAGATCTCACCATTTAAAAATGTTTTTCCATATGATACTGAAAAAATCTCATTCAAAACTTTTAATACTCATAAATGGTCAGTCTGCTGTAAAAGCAAACAAATGTTTCTTGACTAACTACATTCATTTCTATCTCACCTTTCAAACCGGCAACCACTAACATCAAGGAGGACAAAGGTAGCAAAAATACAGAAACATTATCACCTGCAAGCTCCCCTCTAAGCCACTCACTATCCTGATTTAGAATATATTGCTGGATCAAAATTCTGAAGCTCCGTCCCTAACAGCATTGTGGGTATACTAACACCAAATGGATTGCAGTGGATCAAGAAGGCAGCACAGCACAATTTTTTCAAGTGCAACTTAGATGGACAATATAGGCTAGCCCAGTCAGCATCATCCACATCCCAAAATAAATAAAAAGCAAAGGCAGTTAGTCTCTCACAAACCCATTAAAACTGTCAATCAGGATGTGAAGTCTGCCACTCTGCTGAGAGAAATGGTTTTGAAGCTGTCAAAATTGAAACAGTCATTATAGGGTCTGCTGTAATAAGCCCTTGGGAAGTGCCAAAATGAAATCTCTTGAAATGTTAGACACAGGTTGGTTTCTTTACAGATAATACCAAAGTGGCCGGCCAATCAGTACACTTCAGCAGTTGGTACCTGCGTTCTTAGTCTGTAACTTTTTAAAATAATTTTGAAAAGCTGGGAAAATAAATAAATGTAGATTATGGTGCTTAAACTCACCTTCGCCACATTTCAAAAGCGATTACACTTCCTCCATCAACTTGTGACTTCCACACTAGGGGTTAAACCCTTAGAAGAGTGAAGATGGGGTCATGTTGATCTCAATACTAATTGCCAAGTAACCTGGTGAGTTTAGGTCTACCACTTGTGTGACTGACACCCTAGCCCCCTTTCCCCAGATGGGTGGTTGAAGAGTTCAGGTGTCAGGTAACTGAGTGAGGAGAAGAAGAGGTGAGTAAGAAGATAGGATTGGCTGTGGAGGAGATAATTGGGTCGCATTGGTGGAGATCAGTTTGCTGATTGCTGAGTCAGGTGATTTTCAATAAAAGCAAAAAAGTAAGGTTGCTGAAAATAGGAAGTGCTGGAGAAATTCAGCCAATC